>NC_056570.1:2900404-2913028 GCF_013358625.1 Macadamia integrifolia | reverse complement strand
AAAAAAGGGAAATGTTGAACAACCATTCCATTTGGAAAAAATTCATATGTCCCCGATAATTTCCCCGAGACCAAAATCTTCTTTATCTCCTTAAAACTCTAAAAAACTGGAGTGATGAAGAATCCATAAAATTCAAACTGAGAAATATTTTCCTTGAAAATCAATCTTTTTCGAGTCTCCCTCTCTCTCCCTCATCCCTATTTCGGTGAAATCGTTTTTGAAACAGGTTTACCAAACACCATTATTTAGACAAAAAATATTTTTTTAACGCAAAAATAAAAACCTGGTTTTGATACAAAATGTCATTTCTGGCCCCCAAAAAATAGGGTATATTAAAAATCAAAATCTTAAACAAAGTTGTTGTACCTTTTTGTTTTTGTTTGTGTTTGGTTTTAGTTTGATGTTTGACAGCCAAATAATACAATCCTCTCTCAATTTTTTTTTTTCTTGACTTCCAAACATTGCCTAAAATAAAAGGGAAATGAATTTACATTGGTGGCTGGCCGTGTGTACAGACAAGGAGGGTGGTGAAATGACTTCCACACCCTTATAAACCCCAAAAAACCTACCCCTATTTATGGTCATATCCGCCCTCTCACTGACCCCAAAACTAGCATTGGGACCGGAAAAGAAGCATTCTAGTTCCTGTAAAGTAAATTAGTTTTAGCCCCATCACCCACCTTTATTGAATTGGGCTAGTTCAAAGTTCAATCAGTTCCGAATGCATATACAGACACTATTTTGAAAACTATTTTGGAACAGTTTCGAAATTGATTCTATTTTTCTGTTTCTGTTCCCATGAGTTAGCTGCGACACAATTCATGGCGTATTAACAAAAAAATTCCTACTTTTTTTGCCATCATGATTTTGGCATTGGGCCTCTTCTGATTACTTTGGTATAGAATCTATAGATACTTAAATCAATCTGTGTATTATCCTTTATTGTCTTTTCATCTCTTGGCAAACGAACATAGCCTTGAAGAAGAAAACATTAATAAAGGAAGTGGTGTAACGGACCAAAGGGTATCGAGATTTTTTTCTTTTTCTTTTGGAGTGGGGTGGGGCTAAATAAAGAGTGTTGTGACTTGAGACCTAGAGTGAATTAGCTTTAATGGAAAAATATAAGAGTGAATTAGAAACATCTAAACTAGACATAGTTGGATAACCAGTTGGACGACTCAGATTTCCATCTTTTCATTGGTGGGAAACTATTCTTGCAGTATAGCTGTTCCTCCAATAATATATTATTATTGAACGAATCATATGACATAAAGTTGGAGTGGATAGATGCATTCATAGGTCTATGCAAAAGAAATAAGCAATATGAGGTGTTGCATTGACTTGTAACAGAAAAATGCATAAGGTTTTTATTTATGGGTGTGCATTACATCGTTCGATGTGGAAGATTAATGTGGTAATTTCAACCGTTTAAATATATGGATATCTATAAAATGATGTATATTGGTCATGGATCAAATCCCTACCTCAAATTTAATCATTTATCCTCTCATGAATGTCCATCATCCCTTTCAAAAAATTTAAAGGCATGGTAATTTAACTTCATATGAGACTCAAATATTGTGGATAAGTAAACTTCATATGAGACCAATTACCAAAAAAAAAAAAAAATCATATGAGACCACATATTTGTAGAAACATAACCTAAAACGATGCAAAAGATAATGGAAAAAACAAAACAAACAATGCACACGAATTTTACAAGGTTCGGCAAAGTTGCCTACGTTCCCGGTGAGATGAGATCCTGCTTCACTATCAATGGAGAATAGGGTTACAGAGCTCGTCCTCACACCTCTTAGTATTGCTTGCATTACAGAGAAAAAAAACCCTCGCTACAAATATATAGTGAAAAAACCCTAATCCGGAAAGTACACAATTGCGACGGAATGCAAGACATCGTACACCAACAATATTGTGGATGATTGGATAAGACAAAACATGTTAGTGGTTTGGTTCTGATGCGGTAAAAATTGACTAGCCGATCTTCTTTGCAGTTCTTGATGTTCCTGCAGATCTGCACAGAAGAAAAGACAGGAGAGAGTCGGGCTGACTCGACGGGGAACTTTCCGATGCCTAAGTCAGATCTTTCCACAGCAGATACTCAAGAAAGTTTTTAGTAAAAAAGTGATCGATCCTCCATGATGGAGCCTTACCTTGGCATTTATAGGCTGCTGATGTATGGAGAAAGAGAAACATTTGTGGAGAGTCTTGCTTGGCATGGAGTCCTTAAGAAGAATGGCTATGCGATTCTGAGAATATTTTGGATTACAAGGCATATTCCGGGAACATTCCTCTCTTACCTGAAGGCACAAGCTGTAAGAGGTGTGGACACCTTGGCGATGTGAGTGGATTGGCTCCTACCCCTATAATCAAGGGTCACGTCCCTTGAATGTAGGAGTAGGCGTGTGTACGTTTCTGGGTGCTTTATTTGATTGTGCCGAACCAAGGTGGCAGGTCGGCCTGTGGAGGGACCGAGGTAACATGTCAGCATATACGTTTTAGCCATGCTAAGGATGAGAACATATTTGGCCTCATCATGTTCAAAATATGTTTTGAACTAGCCAATTTGAAAAAAGTGTAATAGAAACAAGTGAAAAATGAAGGGAAATCTGAGTAGTTAAAAAAACAGTAATGGAAAAAAAAGCTGTAAAAATAAAGAAGTATATAGCATAGAAAATATATATATATATATATATATTCATAATAATCTATATTACATACATATCTCAAGCAGGATTCGAACCTATGCATAGACAGACGAGTGAGTTGTTCACAGCCGACCGTTCTACCAGACGAACTCGCTGTTGAAGTTTGGGCAACTTGTTCCCTTCGCTGCTACAGTAGGAGAGAAAGCTCTGTGAGCTCCCGAATGTGAATGCCTCTCTTCTCTCAACGATACGGGATCTTTGATTCTCAAAAATCTTTTTTTTTTCTTAGGCTCAGTCAACTTATGGATCAAATTGTGTTGTTTCATCCTCTTGCTTGTTTTGGGAATCTGATTGACAAAGGTCAAAGGAGCGGGCCACTCTTCTACTTTGATTTTGGGCGGCGTTCTCACGTGTGGTTGAGTGCTGAGTTAGTGGATCGGGGATCCCGGTTTACTGCCTATGCTATCTTGGGTGACTATATTGTCATTGGAGATGCAGAGGTGGCAGCTATGTACCAGAAGGTGGTGGCCATGGCCAAGGTTCATATTAAAAAAGTTCGGACTTAAAGCTGACAATTAAATGTATCCATCTGCGCTTTCGGATATGTGCTATGCACAGCGTCACTAGTGCGAGTCGAGTCCATATACAATGGGACCATATAGACAAGTCGAGTAAAGAAAGCAGTATCGAATAGAGCGGGCTCAAATACACGAGCGAGGGTGGTCGTAGATCAGGTGAGGGATGAACCACAATCCAAAGGGAAAGGGAAGAGCGGCCGATCCGCCAGCGGGTGATACGCGAGCGAGACTATCAGTGAACCAAGTCAATCCCTTTCCGTTAAAGGCATATTTCAAATATAGAGTAGTGAAAGTTCCCAACAATCAACGAGTTGATCATACCCCTTCTATGAACCGTACGAGCACGTCCTCTGTCACCCCGACCGCGCTTACGGCTCTATACCCCAACCCAACTTGCTCTGGCCCCGGCTCCTCCCTTAGGGCAGTAACAGTAAATTCCCCATCAAGAGTTAAGTAATCGCAGCCTTGTTAGTCTATCTCATGATTCCTTTAATACAAGTTGGGGAATTGATACCGAGATTTTTTGCAGAGAGTAAGCTTTCTCTCTCCATCATCCGTCCATCCATGGAGGGCAGCACATAAGCCAGGAAAAATCGTCTTCACGATCCGTCCATCCATGGTGTCGCCACCGCCAGCAAAGTAAGAGTAAGCTGAAGCACTGCGGTGTCGGAAACAACAAGAATGTCGGTAGTCTAATCACTCACCCCCGGCGAGACGAAAGAAGAGGTGAAGATACTTCTTAGCGCGTCCTTCGTTGCTGGCGGCCCTGCATGAGAGAGGACTTGCTCACGCTGCCCAGCTGCGCTAAGGACTCCTCCTTATTTACCAAAAAAAAGCTAAGGACTCTCCTCGCCAGGCCTTTCGGGCCTTGGGGGACACGTGAACGGTGGACAGAACGTCAGCAGCGAGGATCCCCAGTAGGGCCATGTCGAGGCTTGTCGTTTCCTAGATCATGAAACCTAACAGAAGCTAGGATGATGGGCCTCTGTACAGCTGGCCCTACAATCTTTTATGATTGGTTGGTCCCACGACCCTCCACCGTTCTCAAACCGTGGGGATCCCAGATTCCAATTCTGAAAAAGATTGACCGGGTAGTCCACTCCTTTCGCATATCCTTTCCAGATTCCATTGTTGTATTGTGAAAAAAAGATTAATAAATGGGTTCAAATTAGATATACTCAGGACCATTGGACCAGAAGAAGGCTTCAAGTGGGTCCAAAGGTTTTGTGCTTAGTTGACAGGAAAGTCCAGTGACAGTGACTTATAAGACGCTTTCGGGCCCTGGGCTATACTTGTATTGCTAATTTACTAATGATTATTGAGCATCGGATCTGTGAAATGGGTCGATTTGGGTTGAAATTGATCATGATGGATGTCATTTTGGGCTATTCATGCAATAAAACCCTAGAAATTTATATTTTCATATCTGAGAGTTAATTCTAGGGTTTTGGAGTCTATTTCAGGCGATTCCTATTTGATCAAAATTGAAATTGATAATGATTGATTGGATCCCCGATTTCATGTTTTGAGATAATGCAATTAATCAAAAGCATTAGATCCATTCCATTAGATATTTTCTTAATTTTTCAAGAGCAATTTCTTGACCTTCAACTACTACTCAAGGGGAAGGGCATCTTAGATTGGTGGTCGTTGCCAGTACAATAGACTAGTAGAGTGCATTGGTTGGATGTCCACCCCACCCCACCCCACCCCACCCCACCCCAATTCATTTAGTTATAACGGAAAGTGTAAGTGCAATAGAGCATTGGCATAAGCCCTAGGAGAGGTCACTTATTCGACTCTAAGCCCCTCCAATTCAGATGCTTTACATCCAAGTTATCCACCCTAGCTATAGCAGTCCTATTGACCAGTTAGATACGACAGACCTGTAAAAATATAACTATTTGAGGATTTTTATTTTTGCCACATGCCGAGGTTCTCCTTCATGATATGAGCACCAACATCAATTGTTACTGATACTTATCTCGATATTAATATCAATGTAGATCAGTTGTATCGAGCCAAATCTAATAAAACGAAAATCTTATTATTTAAAAAACCCACTTTTTAATCGATATACATATTGTTTTGTACATATATTTTTCGTAGTGCAATCCTCAATGATAAATTCTTTTTTTTTTTTTAAAATTAATTGTTGAGTTCAATTATGAAAACCAACTTTCTACTTAACAAAAAATTAAAATTAAAATTAAAGAAGTCAAATTCGATGCTGAATTCAAATTCAGGAATAAAGGTAGTGTAGAAACGCAACCCTAAAACGATGCAGAAGATAATGGAAAAACAAAACAAACAATGCACACGGATTTTACGAGGTTCGGCAAGGTTGCCTACGTCCCCGGTAAGATGAGATACTGCTTCACTATCAATGGAGAATAGGGTTACAGCGCTCGTCCTCACACCTCTCAGTATTGCTTGCATTTCAGAGAAAGAAACCCTCGCTACAAATATATAGCGAGAAAAAACCCTAATCCGGATTAAACTACAATTGCCACCCTAATCCGGATTGAATTACAATTGCGACGTCTTGGCTGTCTAGGTGCTGCACCAGTACTCCCTGAATTAAACTGCGACGAAATACAAGACATCAAACACCAACAATCTCCACCTTGGCTTGAATTCTGTCGAGCCCCTTGTAAAGATAACTTGTAGACGTCTTCATCATTGTACCTCATTAGAGGTACAAACCCGCACCTGTTTGGTGCGTCCTTCATCTTCAACAATGAGTAATATTAATCAAGTCCAAACAGGACTCGAACTTCTCTGTAGTAACTGGCTTTGTAAACATATCTGCAGGATTGAGATCTGTATGAATTTTTCTCAAGTGAACACTGCCTTTTGACACAAGCTCCCTGATCTTGTGAAATCTCACATCAATATGCTTTGTCCTTGAATGAAACACCTGATTCTTTGCAAGATGTATGGCACTCTGACTGTCACAATGTAACACTGTACCTCCTTGCTCCAACCCCAACTCACGAACGAGTCCAGCCAACCAGACTCCTTCCTTGGCAGCCTCAACTGCTGCCATGTACTCTGCCTCTGTAGTGGACAATGCAATTGTAGACTGAAGCATCGCCCTCCATGATATAGGTCCACCAGCCAATGTAAACACATACCCTGTAGTAGACTTCCTCTTATCTAAATCACCAGCATAGTCAGAATCAACATAACCTGCCAATTCTGTAGAACTTCCCTTGCCACTGAACATAACACCTATATCTTTAGTCTTGCTCAAATATCTGAAGATCCACTTAATTGCGTTCCAATGCTCCTTCCCTGGATTACTCATGTATCTGCTAACAACACTGACTGCATGAGACAAATCTGGCCTGCTACAAACCATAGCATACATGAGACTCCCAACTGCGCTAGCATAAGGGACTTGAGACATCTGCTCCACCTCCTCATGTGTTGTAGGGCATTCCCTTTCAGATAACTTGAAGTGGCCAGCTAACGGAGTGCTAACCGGCTTAGCCTTTTCCATATTGAAACTGTCACACCCCATTCACACTGAACCGGGCCAGTGATTGGGTTAACACCGGTTAACCCAAACCTGCCAGGATCATCTGATACTGTATTCCACCACAGCATACACACGACTAATAAAAACTCATCAGATCAGCGGAAGACTAAGTTTTACCTGTGAATAATCCCATAATACTTGATACCCGAATTATGATACAATAGTTATATATATGTGGGCCCGAAGGCATGATATTTGCACAATAAAAGTATAATTCACATATCAAGTACATAAAGGAAACCATCAAAATAATCAGAGTACACAGCTCGGCTCGGCATCAAAGGCTAGAGCTCAGCTCGGCATCAAGGGTTGAGCCCAGCTTGACATCACATGGTAGAGCTCAGCTCGGCATCAGAACTGCAGTCCCGCAACACAACTCTCGCACGAGCAGTCAGTGCCGTGCTCTAACTCCTCAGGGGCCCACCAGTCCTCTTCAGGGAACTCGACTGTGGGACCCACCCCATGCTCCTCAGATGTATGACCTGCAAAATCATCTAAAAATGGGGGTACCCGTGGGATGAGCTCACTAGCTCAGTAAGTGGTAAGATGGACCACACAGCAGTCCACACATCAAAACACAATCATATGCACTACATGCCATGTATTACCTTTTAAATCACATCCACCTAAGCAACATTACTAAGTCTTCGGTTTAGTGCTACTACAGCCACAGTGCGCGTATACTCTGGGTACGAGCCGCGAATTCCATCCTGCGATACGCCCATAGGGCTGTCGGAGAAGGCCCACCGTGAGTACTCGAAAAAGTAAAAACATGCCGACCACCGGCTCTCAACAGAAAAGTAAATGACTGAAATTAAAGGTGCTGACTCCAGCAATTTAAAAGCAGTACGATTGGCCCTCTTGAATGTACCACCGGGGTTGTCGACTGTCCTATTGACCCGTCGGGCGTTATGTCTAACCGCCACAGTGACCCGACAACCGCGACCACTGCTTCCCCCCAAATGGTAACCCAACACCTCAACCCCTGTTAGGAAGAGTCGTAGCACGGGAAGGTGAAATCCTAAACCGCATGCTCCTATACGACAATAGTACGATTGCATAGTGCCACCGCATCCCATACCACGGGCTACCAATGCATTCATTTTCAAGCCGACTACGGCATCTAGTCTATCAATGCATCATGCACAATGATGTCACATTCAATCACATAAGCATCTCATCACTTGGCATTTAGAAGGTAAACATAGTACACAGGCATAACAATGTGAGGATGACTAATCTACATAGCATATTCATGATGGAATGACTAGACTAGATACAAGTAAATGAATGCCAAACAATGCCTTGAAACAAGGCCAAATGTCCTCTCCCCACTTACCTGTAGTGTACAAGGATTCCCGTTTGGTACGGGAGAGATCCAGTCCGAGAAGTGTAGGATTTGGTGAACCTAACATGATTGAACGGGGTTAGTACTTCACCATTTTAGAATCAAAATTAACCAGATTCGATGACAAAATCATGTTTAGAACGTTAAAATAAGGTCGCACGTCCGATTTGGGTCCAATCGGACGTAAGAATCACCTTCGGGGCCTCTCAGGTGGGTCAGATAGCCCACCTGTCTAGCCCACCGGTTTGGACCGACGGGCAGGTTGGCCCACCATTGGCCCATCAATTGGACCAGGGGGCCCTGCTAAGACCGGCAGGCAGGGTGGCCCGTCGGTTAGCCCACTGGTCTGGCCCGCCGGTTGTGCCCGAAGGCCCTGCCCTCTTAGGTGGGTGCTCAGAGGCGGGCCAGATGGCCCACCGGTCCTACCCACCGGTCTTGGCAGGAAAACTGCTGTTTCTTCCCAACTTCCTCCATTCTTTGGGAATTCAAATGGGGGCTTTTCCCAACCCATTCTTCACACTTTCAAAGTCTTATATGATGGTTCTAACCTAGATTTAGGTTAGATTCAAGTGATGGAAAACCATCTTACCTTCTTTGCTCAAGAACACCTTCAAACCCTCAAAATCACCTCAAACCCACAATGCTTCTCTAACCTTTTCAATACCTCTTCAAATCCTTCAAGATCAACACATAAATCATCTATTAAACCTTAGATTCATCATTTCAAAGGGGATTTACAAGATCTCAAGAAACCCTACTCGAATCAAGGGTTTAAGCTTGGGTATAGTGAATGTTCAAATAACTCGACTTTGCTTACCTCCAAATGTAGATCTAGAGTTGAAGATTACTCTTCCGGTGCCGGAATGGGACGATTCAAGCTTCGGCGCCGCTGAAATCCCTCTTTTCTTCCTCTTCCTTCTCTTCCTTTCTTCTTCCCTTTCTTTTCTCTCTCCTCTTTACTCTTCTCACCAACGTACGGGTATCATAAATGAAAAGAAAATAAAGTCATAAATGCTATATATATAAGTCCTATATAAGTGAATAGTGCACATGGATGGGTCACTCAGGTGGGTGGGTGCACCCACCTGTCCGCCCACCTGAGGGCCAAAACTTGGGATTTTGACAGGGTTCGGGCCTCAGCACGAACCCCACCCATAGCATACGATGTAGCATACGTATATACCTTAAAATACGACTATGATACCTGCTTTATCTGTACATGGCCTTATGGTAGGTGCATGTACACGGCTTGGGCACTCCCGTCTCTTCTGGCACTGGCTCGGACTTGTCGGGCCAGCCAGTGTTTAAGGTCACCCTTGCCATCATAGCCCATAAGGAACCTGCTCTAACTCCCTCTGGTTCGGTTTCTGCACGGTTAAACCGGTTCAATCGCGAAATCAGACCGGGTTTAAGAAGCAGGGTATTACATGGTGATATTACAAGTTTGATTTGAAGCCTCATATTGAATGTTTTCCTATTTGGTAAAGTAGAATTTGGTTTGGGTGAGCATGGAAATCTTCAAAGCATGTGTTTTTTATTGCTCTAATTTTTTCTCTTTACAACCATCACTATGATAAAATTGGGTGTTTTTTTTTATTGCATTAATGACCCAATGTTTAATTTTACAGGGACCAGTTGATGAGGAAGAGTGAACATGGAAATGCAATAAATGATACGGAAACAAAATGATTTTCCAATTTCTTTGAAACAAGTTTGAGTTCTTTGGATTCGAAGGCTGCAACAAAAAGCCCAAAATTTGAGTTCTTTGGATTGTTTGTTTTCTTAGGATGTTCTCCTTTTTGTTTAAGATGACTTGTAATTTGAGATCTTCGGATTGTTTGCTTTATTAGGATATCTTTTTGTTTATCATGGCAAGTAGTTAGAGTTTTTTGGATTATGTGCTTTCTTTGGATGATCTCCTCTTTGTTTACCATGGTAATTGGAGTTCTTTGTATTGTTTGCTTGAAGATGTTCTCCTCATGACAAAGTAATTTGACAGCATCAAATCTGAATTTTTGACAAGAAGTTTCTTGGAGATTCTATAAATTACCGGAATATCGATCCTACTGTAGGGTTGGTTCTTACCTAGAAACTCACTCCGACAATAATTGGTATCATATCCTACTGTAGGGTTGGTATCAAATACCGGAATTGATGCAGATAAGTCACTTAATGGGCTTATTTTATTATAAATAAGCCTTAGGTTGAGTTATGTATGTGTTGGGCCTTTGATCCCATGAGTTTTCTTTATAATGAGCACTTTAATAGGCCTCTTTAATAGGCCTAAAATATGGGTATAAAGTAGAAAAAAGAGATTTACTTCATTAGTTTAGTTAGAGTCTTGTTTTGAGTCTATTTTCTTTGTTATTTCAATTTTCTAGTCCGTTTAGGTTTCTCAATTAGTTAAGGATTGGGTTAAACCTTTCCTTTTAAGTGTTTGAGTAAGTTTTGAGTCTTCTATAGAAGTTTGTAAGGGCTACAACATTGAACACGAATTTGATTGAATGAAAAAGTTCATTGCAGTTACTTGTTTCTTCTACTGAGATAGGAAAACTAATAGCTGGGATAGCTATGGGTGAGATGCCCACCCTGAGATAGCCATTCCGCTACCCCATTCTTCCATTCATTCTCTATTTTTTGTTTAGTTCATCCTATCTGTCCCTGAATTTGTTTTTTATTGAATTAATTAAAGATCCTACATGGGATAGTGATCTAATCTTACATTATTATCATGTTTTAAAAGCCAAGATTCAGAAAACCTAATTCTATTATACGATGCTTGCCATTGGTTTATATCAGGATTTGAGAAAAATGAAATCCAGAATAGCAGTTACTTGGTTTAATGAGTTGAAGAACTGAGATTTAGACGTACATCGCCTCTAAGTCACTCAGAGTTGTATGCGATTTGGCATCGATCTTCTCAAGAACGGTGAAAATGCTTTGAACGTTGTTGAGAAAGTCATTCAAAACATATGTAATGACCCACGTTGGGGGAGTGGATCAATGGAAATAGAGTCAGCAAACGACCATGAGGTTGTTGAACATGAGCTAGCTTATGTACAAGAGTCATTTGATGGTTTGCATCTTGGTACACTTGTTGAAAAAGAGCTGCCACTTGAGGTCGAACTGAGAAATGAAATTGAGGAAAATGATATGTTCTTTGGAACTAGTCATCCCTATGGAGAGCGGAGAAATGGAACTATCGGATGTATATTGGCAACCAGGAATGATGATGGATGAAAGTATTTTCCCAATGATGAGGGCCGGATTATATGTAGATGTGTATTGTGTATTGTGCATTGTGAACAATGGGACCTAATGAAAATCCTGCTCTATTACTTTTGGGTCAGAATGTGTTTAAAATCATATATTAAAGCTAAATATGATAAAATAGCTGATTAGGTATCTAGTCGGTCATGCAAAAAACCTGATTGGGGTTTTGCTGTCATGTCGGCGCAAGTCACGGTACTAATAAAGTCAGATAGGTTCCAAACTTCGAATGGGCTTTTGCTACAGAAGAAGGGGAATCTGACTATGGAAAAAAAAAATTTAGATCCAGATGACAGACTTGAAAATTTTATTATATTGAGTTATTTAACGAGAAGACAAAGTGGAGAGGATGAAATGTGGTTACAACCGGAAGAAGACTTGGATGAATTACCGGAGCAACCTTGGATGAATGCATGGCGTTGGTAAATGAAGAATAGGGCTTGGCTGGATTGCTTCCGGTGCTCAACCAACGGTTTTTCACAGAGATGGCTTTGCTAATTGGTACATGAATTAAGCTTCTTCCCTTATTTTTCTTATGCAAATTAATAAGGATGGAGGCTTAGGACTTTGGGCTGATGGAAAGGCTTAATTTGCCAATGTATTGTCACTAGTACGATTTATGGAAACCTGCTTGTTCCAACATCTTAAAAGTCATGTCACCAAAGTGGGAGGAAATCAAAATATAAAGGGTTAAGGTAATTAGTTTTCACTTTCACAGTTGAACTTCAAATCTGATTGATCAATGGCACAAATGTTTTAGTTTAAAAAAAAAAAAAAGGCTTTGTGTTGGAAAACTGTGAGTTGCAGTGTTGTGAGAAACAGCAACGAAGAGCGAGATACTCGACCCAACCTATCCCCCTTCCCATCTATCTTCTTCCTCTCCTCTACTTCTTCTGTTTATTTTTTCACCTATAATTTTTGTTACTAATTTCCAGCGACACCATCAAACTGAATTTCTGACAGCAAATTTCTTGGAGATTCTATTAGTTACTGGAATATCGATCCTAGATCCTACTGTAGGTTGGTTCTTACTTGGAACTCACTCCTACATTAATTGGTATCAGATCCGACTGTAGGGTTGGTATCAGTTACGGGAATTGATTCAGATAAGTCACTTAATGGGCTTATTTTATTACAAATAAGCCTTAGGTTGGGTTATTATGTGTGTGGAGCCTTTAATTCCATGGGTTTTCTTCGGAATGGGCCACTTTAATGGGC
>NC_056570.1:2893980-2900384 GCF_013358625.1 Macadamia integrifolia | reverse complement strand
TCCCAAGGCACGCTGTAAGCTTTTCCAAAATCTGAAAGTGAACCTTGGGTCCCTATCTGAAACAATGCTCACTGGCACTCCATGTAAGCGCACTATGTTGTCCATATAAAGTTGTGCTAGTTTGGCCATGGAGAACTTGGTCTTGATGGGAATGAAATGAGCAGTCTTGGTAAGCCGATCAACGATCACCCATATCGCGTCCATTCCCTTAGGTGTACATGGTAGTCCGGTGACGAAGTCCATTGTAATCCTCTCCCACTTCCATTATGGTACTGGGAGTGGCTGAAGAGTACCATAAGGTCGATGCCTCGCAGCTTTTACTTTCTGGCATGTGAGACAAGTCGCCACATACAGAGGTATTGTGACTTTCATGCTTGGCCACCAGTAATTTTGTTTGAGGTCTTTGTACATCTTGGTACTTCCTGGGTGAAGTCAGTACTCGGAGCTATGTGCTTCTCGCACTATCTTGTCTTGTATATCCAAATCATCGGGTACACACAGTCTGCCTTGAAACATCAATGCCCCATCACTGGCTAAAACAAAATCTGGGTCGTTCATTGTTTGATCTTGAACCTTAACTCTGATCCGCTGCAATTCAGGATCCAAAGGTTGTTTCATTATTACCTCTTGCCTAATAGCCGGGTGCACTTGTAGAGCCATCAAGGATACAGTCAACCATTTAAGGTTTTTTGGTTGACGTTCCAATTCTAAAGTTGCTCCTTCATACAAGAGAGCTTCATCCATTAGCATCGCCTCTTGCACGAGTGGTGGGCTGACTGCTAAGCATGAGAGTGACACAGCCTATGCCTTCCGACTCAACGCATCTGCCACTACATTTGCCTTGCCGGGATGATACTGAATGTCACAATCATAATCCTTCATGAGCTCAAGCCATCTCCTCTGTCTCATGTTCAGATCCTACTGGGTGAAGAAGTACTTCAGACTTTTGTGATCACTGTATATCTCACACTTCTCCCCATACAAATAATGTCGCCAGATCTCAAGGGCAAAAATGATTGCGGCTAGCTCTAAGTCATTAGTGGGGTAGTTCTTCTCATACTCCTTTAGTTGTCAGGATGCATACGCTATTACATTACCGCATTGCATGAGAACGCAACCCAAACCAACTTTGGAAGCATCAGTGTAGACTGTCATTCCACCTGTGCCTTCAGGGATGGTCAACATCGGGGCCGACACCAACCTCTTCTTCAATTCCTGGAAACTCTTCTCACATTCCTCTACCCAGTCGAATTTCACACCCCTTTTGGTTAATTTAGTCATTGGTGCTGAGATTCGGGCAAAATTCTCGATGAAACGCCGGTAGTATTTAGCCAAACCCAAGAAGCTTCTAATTTCAGTGACATTCTTGGGGCCCCATTCTACTACTACTTTCACCTTATCGGGATCTACTTCGATTCCGACCTTAGACACTACGTGCCCCAGGAATCCAACTTGTTCAAGCCAGAATTCACACTTGTTGTACTTGGCAAACAACTGTTGTTCTCTCAACCTCTGTAACACCATTCTCAAGTGTTGAGTGTGCTCCTCTTCGGTCTTGGAGTAGATCAAGATGTCGTTAATAAAAACAATTACCCATTTATCGAGCACATCCTGAAATACTAGATTCATTAGATCCATAATGCTGCCGGTGCATTGGTTAACCCAAAAGATAACACTAGGAACTTATAGTGACCATACCGAGTCCTAAATGCTGTCTTGGGTATGTCGCTGCTCTTTATCTTGAGCTGATAATAGCTTGACCGAAGGTCTATCTTGGAAAATACCCTGGCTCCCTGCAACTGGTCAAATAAATCATCAATGCGTGGCAATAGATACCGGTTCTTAATGGTTAGCTTATTTAATTCCCGGTAATCGATGCACATACGTAAGCTGCCATCTTTCTTCTTGACAAACAACACTGGGGCACCCCAAGGTGAAACACTTGAGCGAATAAACCCCTTCTCCAAACATTTCTGCAACTGCATCTGCAACTCCTTCAATTCAGCTGGCGCCATTCTGTATGGAGCCTTAGATACTGGAGCCGCTCCAGGAGTCAAATCTATAGCAAACTCCAACTCTCTATCAGGTGGTAAATGCATCAGATCATCTAGGAAAATGTCAGGAAACTCTTTAACCACCTTTACCTCTTCTAGAGGTGTAATCCTTGCATCAACATCAAGTACCGATGCTAAGTAACCCTGACATCCATTTTCTAGCAATTTTACCGCTTGAAGAGCAAAGACAAGGACCTTCCTCACCCATTTCATTTTATCTGCTCAGTATACCAATTCTTTCCCTTCGTCATCTGTCACCCTAATCAGCTTTTCAGCACACATCACATTAGCTCGATGAGCCGTCAACCAATCCATACCCAATATAACATCAAAATTCTACATATTGAACTTAAAGAGATGTGCATCAAAGTTCTTCCCACTAATTTCCACTGGGCATGGCCCATATACCTCCTTCAGCTGTGTAACTTTACCCATAGGCATACTAACAATCACTCCTTGATCCAGGATCCTGGGTCACATCCCAAGTTTCTCAGCAAATCTCTTAGATGCGAATGAATGAGTAGCTCCTGAATCGAATAAAACATAGGCTGGTATACCTGATATGGGTAGGACACCTAGTGTAACAATGCATATAATTTCAGCAGGTCATCATTATTTAACATAAGGAAATTCTTAATTTAAAATGTACCTGCTACTACTTCTGTATTGGCCTCAACTTCCTCAGCTGATAGAGCATACATCCTTCCCTGCGGTTGATTCCCCCGAGCTAAGGGAGGTCGGTACGCAGAGGGCTGACTGGAGGGTAAGGCTGGTCTGACCCGACAGTCTTTTGCATAATGCCCATATGAATCACAGTTGAAGCAACGAATCTGAGATGTCGGAACTGGGGTGGGGTCCCTCTGCACTTGACCCATTGCAGATGGAGGTCGAGGTGGCCTTGGAGCTGTAGGTGCCGCATTAGTGTTTAGGCGAAAAGATGTGGAGCTCGAACCACCAGCTGGTCTAGGAGGGTAGCCAGATGGCCTATAGGGCTACCTATACATAGGCCCAGAACTGTACGATCCGCGGTATGCCTTGGAGGAGTTTCCCATATCCGGAAATGGTTTTGTTCTCTTCCACAGTCCAGGGGTGAGGGACTGTTCTCCCTTTTGCTTATCCTCCATGGTCTTGGCCTTCTGCACAATCTATCCATAGTCAGTCAAATCTAAGACCTCAAGTACAGACCCGATAGATGCTTTTAGGCCCTTTAGGAACCTTGCAGCCTTCTCTTTAGCTGTCCTCATATGCCTTGGGGCAAAATGGAACAAACTCTTGAAATTGTTGTTGGTACTCAAGGACAGTCTTACCTCCTTGACTTAAAGCCATAAACTCAGTTTCCTTGCGGTCTCTGAAGCTGCGTGGATAAAGGTTGTTCAAGAACAACTCCTTGAACTGTTCCCAGGTGGGTTCTGGATGGGCAGCCAACAATATGGGCTTGGAGGCTTGCCACCAAGAATTTGCCTCCTTCTTGAGTTGCAACCCAGCACAAATGAGTTTCTGTGCATCCGTGCACTCAAGCACCTCAAATATTTTCTCTAGTTCTTGGATCCATTGGTCCGGTTTCAGAGGATCACTCCCCACCTTAGAGAATACCGGTGGTAAGTTCCTCTTGAATGACTCCACTACCTTTGACGTACTATTCGTTGGCGGGAAGTTAGGAGCATAAGCTGGATAGTAAGAATATGGGGGAGGCACCCCATACTGAGGAATACCGAATGGTGGAATTGGAGGTGTACCCCCCACTTGTGGTCCCGCTCTGTGGGGCAAAACTCACCTCCACTACCTCCAGAGACCCTTGGTCAGGGTGGGGCACATGGGGACCCACCTATGACTACACTCCCAGACCCTCCACCGGTCATTACTCCGGGAGATGTTGCTACTATAATTCAGCAGTCACAACAGGCTTTTCAGCAACAAATGTTTCAGCAACAGCAAGCATTTATGACTGCTATTCAGCAACAACTAGACCTTTTGTCACACCCCGTTCACATTGAACTGGGCCAGTGACCGGGTTAACACCGGTTAACCCAAACCTGCCAGGATCATCTGATACTGTATTCCACCACAGCATACACACGACTAATAAAAACTCATCAGATCAGCGGAAGACTAAGTTTTACCTGTGAATAATCCCATAATACTTGATACCCGAATTGTGATACAATAGTTATATACATGTGGGCCCAAAGGCATGATATTTGCACAATAACAGTACAATTCATATATCAAGTACATAAAGGAAACCATAAAAATAATCAGAGTACACAGCTCGGCTCGGTATCAAGGGCTAGAGCTCAGCTCGGCATCAAGGGTTGAGCCCAGCTCGGCATCACATAGTAGGGCTCAGCTCGGCCTCAGAAGTGGAGCTCAGCTCGGCATCAGAACTGCGGTCCCGCAGCACAACTCCCGCACGAGCAGTCAATGTCATGCTCTAACTCCTCAGGGGCCCACCAGTCCTCTTCAGGGAACTCGATTGTGGGACCCACCCCTTGCTCCTCAGATGTATGACCTGTAAAATCATCTAAAAAAGGGGGTACCCGTGGGATGAGCTCACTAGCTCAGTAAGTGGTAAGATGAACCACACAGCAGTCCACACATCAAAACACAATCATATGCACTACATGCCATGCATTACATTTTAAATCACATCCACCTAAGCAACATTACTAAGTCTTCGATTTAGTGCTACTACAGCCATAGTGCGCGTATACTCCGAGTACGAGCCGTGAACTCCATCCCGCGATACGTCCATAGGGCTGTCGGAGAAGGCCCACCGTGAGTACTCAGAAAAGTAAAGACAATGCCGTCCACCGGCTCTCAACAGAAAAGTAAATGACTGAAATTAAAGGTGCTGACTCAAGCAATTTAAAAGCAGTACGATTGGCCCTCTTGAATGTACCATCAGGGTTGCCGACTGTCCTATTGACCCACCGGGTGTTATGTCTAACCGCCACAGTGACCCAATAACCGCGACCACTGCTTCCCCCCAAATGGTAACCCAACACCTCAACCCCTGTTGGGAAGGGTCGTAGCACGGGAAGGTGAAATCCTAAACCGCATGCTCCATATGATAATAGTACGATTACAAAGTGCCACCGCGTCCCATACCACGGCCCACCAATGCACTTGTTTCCAAGCCGACAATGGCATCTAGTCTATCAATGCATCATGCACAATGATATCACATTCAATCACATAAGCATCTCATCACTTGGCATTTAGAAGGTAAACATAGCACACATGCATAAGAATGTGAGGATGACTAATCTACATAGCATATTCATGATGGCATGACTAGACTAGATACAAGTAAATGAATGCCAAACAATACCTTAAAACAAGGCCAAACGTCCTCTCCCCACTTACCTGTAGTGTACAAGGATTCCTGTTCGGTACGGGAGATATCCGGTGCGAGAAGTGTAGGATTTGGTGAACCTAACATGATTGAACGGGGTTAGTACTTCACCATTTTGGAATCAAAATTAACGAGATCCGATGACAAAATCCTATTTAGAACATTAAAAGAAGGTCCCACATCCGATTTGGGTCCAATCGGACGTAAGAATCACCTTCGGGGCCTCTCAGGTGGGTCAGACAGCCCACCTGTCTGGCCCACCGGTCTGGCCCATCGGTTTGGATCGGCGGGCAGGTTGGCCCGCCGGTCTGGCTCACCGATTGGGCCAGGGGGCCCTGCTAAGACCGATGGGTAGGGTGGCCCGCTAGTCTGGCCCGCCGGTTGTGCCCGAAGGCCCTGCCCTCTCAGGTGGGTGCTCACAGGCGGGCCAGATGGCCCACCGATCCTACCCACCTGTCTTGGCGGAAAAACTGCTGTTTCTTCCCAACTTCCTCCATTCTTTGGGGATTCAAATGGGGGCTTTTTCCAACCCATTCTTCACACTTTCAAAGTCTTATAGGATGGTTCTAACCTAGATTTAGGTTAGATTCAAGTGATGGGAAACCTTCTTACCTTCTTTGCTCAAGAACACCTTCAAACCCTCAAAATCACCTCAAACCCACAATGCTTCTCCAACCTTGTCAATACATCTTCAAATCCTTCAAGATCAACACATAAATCATCTATTAAACCTTAGATTCATCATTTCAAAGGGGATTTACAAGATCTCAAGAAACCCTACTCGAATCAAGGGTTTATGCTTAGGTATGGTGAATGTTCAAGGAACCCAACTTTGCTTACCTCTAAATGTAGATCTAGAGTTGAAGATCACTCTTTCGGCGCCGGAATGGGAAGATCAAGCTTCGGCGCCGCTGAAATCCTTCTCTTCTTCCTCTTCCTTCTCTTCCCTTCTTCTTCCCTTTCTATTCTCTCTCCTCTTTACTATCCTCACCAAC
>NC_056570.1:2871893-2893083 GCF_013358625.1 Macadamia integrifolia | reverse complement strand
TCTCCGCAGGGGTCCACCAGTCCTCTTCAGGAAACTCGACTGTGGGACCCACCCCATGCTCCTCCAATGTATGACCTGTAAAATCATCTAAAAAGGGGCGTATACGTGGGATGAGCTCACTAGCTCAGTAAGTAGAAAGATGGACCACACAGCAGTCCACACATCACAACACATCATATGCACTACATGCCATGCTATACATTTTAAATCACATCCACCTAAGAAACATTACTAAGTCCTTGGTTTTAGTGCTACTACAACCACAGTGCGCGTATACTCCGGGTACGAGCCGCGAACTCCCTCCCGCGATACGCCCATAGGGCTGTCGGAGAAGGCCCACCGTGAGTACTCAAAAAAGTAAAGACAATGCCGTCCACCGGCTCTCAACAGAAATGTAAATGACTGAAAATAAAGGTGCTGACTCCAACAATTTAAAAGCAGTACGATTGGCCCTCTTGAATGTACCACCGGGGTTGCCGGCTGTCCTACATGACCCGCCGGGCGTTATGTCTAACCGCCACAGTGACCCGACGACCGCGACCACTGCTTCCCCCCAAATGATAACCCAACACCTTAACCCCTTTGGGAAGGGTCGTAGCACGGGATGGTGAGAATCCTAATACCGCATGCACCTATATGGCAATAGTATGATTGTATAGTGCCTCCGTGTCCCATTCCACGGGCCACCAATGCACTCGTCTCCAAGCCAACTACGTCATCTAGTCTATCACTGCAACATGCATAATGATGTCCACATTCAACATATAAACATCTCATTCAATTAGCAATTGGAAAGTAAACATAGCACATATACACATCAATGTGTGGAATAAATAGTCTACATAGCATATTCATGATGGCATGACTAGACTAGATATAATTAAATGAATGCCAAACAATGCCTTGAAACAAGGCCAAACGTCCTCTCCCCACTTACCTGTAGCGTACGAGGATTCTCGTTCGTTACGGGTGAGATCCGGTGCGAATCGGGTAGGATTTGGTGAACCTAACATAATTGAGCGAAGTTAGTACTTCACCATTTTAGGATCAAAATTAATGCGATTCGATGATAAAATCATGTTTAGAAAGAAGGTCACACGTCCGATTTGGGTTCGATCAGACATAAGGATCACCTTCGAGGCCACACGGGTGGGTCAGACAGGTGGGTAGTCTGGCCCACCGGTTGGGACTGACGGGTAGGGCCCGTCGGTATGGCCCGCGGTTGTACCCGTCGGTTGGGCCAGGGGCCCCTGCTAGGACCGGCGGGTAGGGGCCCGCTGGTAGGGCCCGCCGGTTGGGCCCAAAGGCCCCCCTTGCCTTCTCAAGTGGGTACCCACAGGCGGGTAGGGGCCCACCGATTGTACCCACCGGTCTTGGCGGGAAACACCCTGTTTCTTTCCAATTTTCTCCATTCTTTGGGGATTCAAATGGGGCTTTTCCCCACCCATTCTTCACACCTTCAAGGTCCTATAGGGTGGTTCTAACCTAGATCTAGGTTAGATTCAAGTGATGGGAAACCATCTTACCTTCTTGCTCAAGAACGACTTCAAACCCTCCAAATCACTTCAAACTCACAATGCTTCTTCCACCTTGTCAATATCTCTTCAAACCCTTCAATATCAACACATAAATCATCTATTAAACCTTAGATTCATCATTTCAAAGGGGATTTACAAGATCTTAAGAAACCATACTCGAATCAAGGGTTTAAAGCGTGGGTATGGTGAATGTTCACAAAACCCAACTTTTCTTACCTCTAACTGTAGATCTAGAGTTGAAGATCACTCTCCCGACGCCGAAATGGGAAGATCGAGCTTTGGCACCACTGAAATCCCTCTTTTCTTCCTCTTCCTTCTCTTCCCTTCTTCTCCCCTTTCTTTTCTCTCTCCTCTTTACTATTCTCACCAACGTACGGGTGACATAAATGGAAAGAAAAGAAAACATAAAGCTATATATATAATTCCTAATTAAGTGAATAGTGCACATGGATGGGTCACTCAGGTGGGTGGGTGCACCCACCTGTCCTACCCACCTGAGGGTCAAAACTTGGGATTTTGACCAGGTTCGGGCCTCGGTACGAACCCCACCCCCGACATACGATGTAGCATACGTATATACCTTAAAATACGGCTACAATACCTACTTTATCCGTACATAACCTTATGGTAGGTGCATGTACACGGCTTGGGCACTCCCGTCTCTTCTGGCACTGGCTCGGACTTGTCGGGTCAGCCGGTGTTTAAGGTCACCCGAGCCATCATAGCCCATAAGGAACCCGCTCTAACTTCCCCTGGCTCGGTTCCTGCATGGTTAAACTGGTTCAACCGCTTAATCAGACCGGGTTTAAAAAGCAGGGTATTACACTATGAGTCTGTAAAGGTTTCCTGCTAGCTGTCCCTTCATGACAACCATTACACCCTTAATAACTTTGAGAACTCCACCTTCTGCTATGTACTTGTAGCCATTTGAGTCAAGTGCCCCCAAAGATATTAAGTTTTTCCTTAATTTTGGTACATGTCTCACATCTGCTAAGGTTCTTACTATCCCATCAAATATCTTGATTTTGATAGTGCCTATCCCAATGGTCTTGCATACGGCATCATTTCCCATTAGGACAGACCCACCATTATATTGTTGATATGTATCAAACCAATCCTTATGTGGACACATGTGATATGAACATCCAGAATCTAAAATCCAAGAATCAGAAGGTTGATTCTTACCTGATGATATAGAGAGTACATCTTCATCATCTCCATCTGAACTGTCAGTCATGCTAGCTTCCTCAGATGCCTTATCTACACATTTCTTCTTTAAGTCCGCCTTCCTCTTCAAGCATTCTCTCTTCAGATGACCTTCCTTCTTACAATAGTAACAAGACACCTTTGTCTTTACCCCTTTTGATTTCGATCGACTCTTCCTAGATCCCTTCTGATTTGATCTCCCTCTTTCCTGCTCCTTATCACCTCCGAAAAAACCTTCTCCTTGAGATTTCATACTATTGGCCTTCTTCCTTGTATCATTGGACATGAGGGTAGCTGCGACTTCATCCATATCAAGGGTCTCCTTCCCGTACAAGAGAGTTGTTACTAGGTGATCATATAATTCTGGGAGCAACGACAGCAATAGTAACGCCTTGTCTTCATCCTCGATCTTAACCTCCAGGTTTGCAAGTTTACGTACGATCTGATTGAACATGTTAAGATGCTCTAATAGATCCGTACCTTCCTCCATCTGTAGAGAATACAATTGCTTCTTCACGAACAACTTGTTCGTTAAGGACTTCGTCATGTAGATGCGTTCAAGTTTCGCCCATAACTACGGTGCAGATTCGATACCCACAACATATTGTAGCGCATCATCAGAAAGATTTAATCGAATAGCACTTACCGCCTTTTCCTCCATCTCTTCCCAATCTTCGTCAATAATTTTTGTAGGTTTCTTTGACTTCCCCAACAACGTTTTTGCCAAACCCTGCTGTATCAGAAGATCATTCATCCTTTGACGCCAGAGGGTGAAATTGTTCTTCCCATTAAACCTCTCGATGTCATACTTGACATTCAATCCCTTCCCTGCCATCGTGATAGTAAACCCTAGAAAATGGAAACCTAAAGCTCTGATACCAATTTGTAGAAACGCAACCCTAAAACAATGCAGAAGATAATGAAAAAACAAAACAAACAATGCACACAGATTTTACGAGGTTCGGCAAGGTTGCCTACGTCCCCGGTGAGATGAGATCCTGCTTCACTATCAATGAAGAATAGGGTTACAGCGCTCTTCCTCACACCTCTCCGTATTGCTTGCATTACAGAGAAAGAAACCCTCGCTACAAATATATAGCGAAAAAACCCTAATCCGGATTAAACTACAATTGCCCTCAAATAAAAAATTCGAGCAGGGCGCTGGACCCCCTACACCCCCTGCTATACAGGGGGGCCTCCTGCCCCCTTGCAACCCCCACGGCCCGCTAACCGGCTAGCGGGACCGTCTTCCTGCCTGTCTAAGTGCTGCACCAGTACTCCCTGGATTAAACTGCGACGGAATACAAGACATCATACACCAACAGTTGACTCCATATTTCTTAACAAATGTCGCGCCAAGGACAACGCAATCCTATCTGCCACTGTCTGTCTCTCATCCTTAGCCTTTTTTAGGCGACAAACAGATACTTGATGCCCCATCCTTTTGTAGAAAACAACGGGCCATTAAATCTTCATGAAAAAAATTTTTGTAGAAAACAAAATTCTTTCATAGACCCAGTTGTAGAAACCTAATTTTTCCACCCGCCCCAACAATGATGAAAAATGGTGAATGATCAAGGTTCATGCTTTACATCAGAGGAGATCTAGGATTTTGACGATAACGTAGACCCACCAATAACCTAAAACGCTAACCAACCCGAAACCCTAATCTGACATAGGACCTCTTCATAGAAAAATTTCACCTGATCTTGTGGCACATGATATTAGTATGTTATATTCTAAATAATTGATTTTAAGTACTCTATGATGGTGCGGGAACGGCATGAACAAGGATTACTGGAATACCCCTAGTTTGTAATAAGGCAAGAATTTTTCCTTGCAAATCTCAAATTTTGATAAACAAAAATAAGATCAATATCCACACCATTGGATAGTGCTCGGAAAGACGATTCTGAGGTTATATCGCATGCCAAAATTGAGCCATTGGATCTCCCGAAATCACTTCCGGAAGTTGGAAACCCTAACTAGGGCAAACCAGGCCCTTTTTTGTCAAAGATTCCTCCCGGGCATGCCAGCTTTTCTTGCATTTTCCCATTTTTTGCCTATTTTAACCCCATGTCTGTGAATTGTTGCCTTTTTTGGGTGGTAGACTAGCCAAAAAGGGAATCATGTCCGTCAAAGTTCTTGCTGATGGGTCCAAAATTCTATAAATAGCACCCTTTTTTTCCATTTTGAGAGTGTGAAAAGAATATGGAGTGACCCCCCACCTACCTCATGATTGCTTACCCATTCCACCATGAGAGAGCCAAGAGCGTGGAGAATGTTCATTCCCCAATCATTAGCCTCTATTTTTCCATTTTTAGTATATTCCTTCACCCAATCATCAGCTACATTTTTTTAGGCCATTCCTTCATTCCAATCATAGTCGATCTGAGGCCAAAACTCTACCCGATTGGGTCCAGCCTTTATTTTGCACGTCAATTTTTTGTCGAAATTCCATAAATTCTTAAGAAATGTGCCGGGTTTTTGAGGTGTCATCGAAAGCTTAGATTCTCCAAAGAAAAGGATCAAACAATTGAAATCATTCCCACCTGATTCGGGAGCCCTTATCAAAGCCACACACATATCAATAGGGGCCCACCCCTCTTGACCCAAAATCGGGGTCAAGATCAAGTATAATTTCTCAACATAGTAGGAATAATGTAGACTTTTTATTTGATATAGTATTTGTATAATTTTGTATATTTAACACTTAGTCATGTATATGGTATAAGACATATTGGGGAATGATCGAACCCCGGGCCCAATTACCATTACACTAGGCTCTCGCCTCTCGAATTGAATTTCTTCAATTCGAACAGATGATTCTACAACATCCACCACAACCAGCATACGTGCAAAGTGGCCTAAAACTCCTTGCTTGGTCCGACGATCCACAGCCACCAGCCTTCCCACAACCTTTGCCATTGACAACAAGATATTCTCATGCCAATATTCCAGCAGCAAATCTGGGAACTAAACCACACAAGCTTCATCAGAACAAGCTTATCATGTATATTGAAGTCCTCTTTCCATCGTTGGAACTTGATAAGCTGGCTTCCATACTTCACCGGACTGTGTTTCCATACCACTTCATGTCTTTCTCTGTTGCAAACTGAAAAATGATCACTCGTTGCTTCAGCCCCCAGTTCTCTCTTGCTTCACTCCTAAGGTTGTCCAAGGAATCTAGTCCAAAATTAACTCGACCATTAATGCAAACCTAAAAGTCTGCCGAACACTCTCATAGTCCTTCTAAGGTATGATAACCCTCATAATATTCCCCACATGAATTTGTTCAGAGATAACATCAATCTCAAGAAAACATCACCTCCTACAACGTTTGTGCATGACTTCTTAGGTTGTTCAGCCATCGTGGCTCCCCTTGTGGCAGCCCTTGCATTATATCGGGTCCTCTATCCATGTCCTCCCGAGCACTGTCTTCCGCCCTCCCCTCATCCTCACAACCTCTGCTAGTTTCATCTCTCAACGACATTGTGCTCTCTCCTCTCCAACATAGATGGGACTCTTCAAATTTTTTTCAACCTCAAAATTGTACTAACTATTTAGTTTTGTAGTTACAAGTTTATTGTATTAAGAAAGGAAATGAAGGATATTTTTTCAACTTAATCTCATAGCTATCATATAAATTATTCAATTGAATACATGAATCTATAAAGTTTATTAAGCTTACATGCCTCTCTGAAAGCTTGCCTCTTCCCGTAAAATCAACTCGAAAGAGAGCAATAACCGAATCAACTATCTACAACTAAAGTCCTATAATTTCTTCATATCTCACCGTAATGGAATGGTATAGACTCATGAGAAGTTTGATGATTCTTTAGACATTTTTGCTACCAAACCAAGCAACAAGTTATACTAATGCTCATATGTGTAAGCATGTGCATAGCTAATCTTTCATATGCACAAAAACTAAAATAATCAACTTTATAAATTTGTATCTATCAAGGAACAACACATTGCAGTATATAAGCAACTCTGATTGTATTAAACCACAAATGTAACTGTTCTATTTGAAAGAACCTTTTAACTTTTGAACCTTCTCCCCTTGTCATTGTAAAGCTACGAAAAGGAATAGGATTGCCTTACGGGGCAATGCACTTTTACTTTCTTCACGAACCTAAATTTGCAACTGCGTACCGAATTCATATAGTAGTTATCAACCATCTGAGGGAAAGCACAGTAAAGAAGTCAATCAATAACTTCTGATTAATGTGTTAACATTAAAGTTTTGAGAAAATCATTTGCTTTTATTTAATCAAACTTATTGTTTCATTCTATTTAAAAATTAGAAGTACTTCCTTTTCTTTTTCCCGTTTTTAATCAAATCAATTGAGTGGGATGATTTTGGTCAAACTACTTAAGAAGTAACCTAAATATCCATAGAGCTGAGGAAGCCTAAATGTGTGACATTGTATTGCTAAGAAATGGAAAAAATGTTGTGTTTACCCAAAAAGGGGGGCGGGGATGTCATCTTACATTATTAAGGACTGCTCTTGCATCCATGCCGAACCTGTTAGAAATAGTACAATTCGAGAATAAAGAGGAAAAAACTGCCACTGATGTCAATCTGAAAAGACCAATTCATCAATCTGACTCCTAATCTTTGAAACCATAACCATTGATCAATTGCAACTTGGAATTATTATATTAGAAAGGAAAAAGCGTGCAAACCTTGTAATAAATAGATAATTCCGAGGACAACTAAGGTTTACGTGCAGAGGTATATAATGGGAAGAAAGGAAAATGTTTGGAGATTCAGAGAATGAACTGAATTTCCCATACCTAATAAGCATTGACGATCAATCACAAGATTAGCGAAAAGGTCAATTACATATCATTCTCGAGAAGCACAATGCTTCAGGGATTGGAAGAAAACATAATGCGAGGAAAGGAAAGAAGATTTGAATATTTTTCACCAGAATTCCTCTAAAGCTTCAATTATTGGTAGAGCTTCTATCCATTTCAAAAGATCAAAAGAACATTAAGTAGAAGTGAAATACACAAGATTAAATAAACTCAATCACTCAACCACCCAACTATAAATAACTATTAGCATAATACAAGTACTCACAACCGCTTGAGTGGTAGTCCTGTTGGTGTATGATGTCTTGTATTTCGTTGCAGTTTAATCAAGGGAGTACTGGTGCAGCACCTAGACAGCCAGGACAGCTGTCCCGCTAGCCGGTTAGCGGGCCGTGGGGATTGCAAGGGGGGCAGGAGGCACCCCGCTCGAATTTTTTATTTGAGGGCAATTGTAGTTTAATCCGGATTAGGGTTTTTTCGCTATATATTTGTAGCGAGGGTTTCTTTCTCTATAATGCAAGCAATACTGAAAGGTGTGAGGACGAGCGCTGTAACCCTATTCTTCATTAATAGTGAAGCAGGATCTCATCTCACCGGGGACGTAGACAACCTTGCCGAACCTCGTAAAATCCGTATGCATTGTTTGTTTTGTTTTTCCATTATCTTCTGCATCGTTTTAGGGTTGCGTTTCTACAAGTCCATGTCTAACGAATTCCCATTGCAAGACCCTACCTGAGTTCTTGGCCCAGTGGAAGTAATTTCAATCACATGAGCCTGAGTCTTTGTCCAGTCGAAGGAATTATGAACCTCATCTTTTTAGTAGAATTATGCAACTCGTTGATTTAGAATTATGTGAGAGAATGGAGAGACATGGGAGAGGGTTTGGGAGTGGGGAGATTTTCAATTAACGTGGATAGGAAGGGGGACACAGAATTTTAATAGGAGATTGAGTTTCCTAATAAATAATATCATAAGAGGGAGAGGTATATTTGGATATTTCCTTGGAATTAGCAACAAAAGAGGACCGGGCATCCTCCCATATGCTAAGACACCATCTAAGTTATCTTAGCATTTACCACAACACTTGGCCGAGTTTCGCTCGACCTAGCCAACACTGTCACTTCAGCGAATCACTTTTGAGATACTCACCCAACAACTAGGGGTACCTAACAAAGCAATCTGACAAATTAGAAGCCACTTCCCCACGTCTCAACATAAACGCTCGGTCAATAACATGGAACCCATGTCCCTACAACCCTCCAGTAGCGGCACACCACCATAGGGCAAGCTATGCCACACCAACTCAAGGATATAACAAAGCCAACTACCATGCTTGCACCCAAAGTGCCAATATCGCCCATCTCGAATGGCCCACAAAGCATGTTGAAGGTCTGCCAGAGCTATGGCACACTCACCCATATATGCTAGTCACCACTGTGCGCACAGTTTACGCTAGTAGTAGATGCCCCACAAACACGTCTAAGGCATGCCAAACCCAAGCCATGCTTAATATAGGCACAACCAAAAGACACCGTATAGCCAACTCTCTCTTTGCAAATGATACCATTGATGCACAAGAGGTAACAGTAGCATCCACAATCCCAAGCCTTTGCCTTCCCAGCAGCACGCCATGCTAGTGCCTTCCACTAAACATGGTCCACATCAATAACCAAAACTGCAGGGGAAACACCTACAACGTTACCTTAAAAAAAAAAAAACAGGGAAACACCTACAGCCTATTTCCACTAGCAATTTCCTGCCCATGGAGTATTTATGCTTTGATGCATGCGAAGCCAGGCCAATCCCACACACAATGCCTTGCCTGTAATAGCTTCGATGCCCATCAAACTTTGTTTTGCTGGAGTGCCACAAGGCAATGCTAGGAACCATGGCACCGAGGAGGGTGAGGTACACCACCCTTACTCAAGATAGCTCTTATGACTTTGTACTTTTTCAAAAGTAAGCATACAAACAACAACAACAACAACCATAACCTTATCCCAACTTGATGGGGTTTGCTACATAGGTCCGATAAGGTCTAAGATGCATGTAAAAAAAAAAAAAGAGGAAAATGAGGTAAAAAGAAGTAGTTAAAGCAGTAATCAAAGCAGCATCCTTGGAACATCCCCTATAAGGGGTCGACTACAAGGGTCCTTGTCCTTCAGTTACCTCTATCCGCGGTCATACTAGGATCAATCCCTACCAGCTGTATATCTTTTTTTAGCACTTCGTCAATGGTCATTTTAGGTCTACCTCTCCTTCTAGCTCCATGTAATTGAAACTGGTCACACTTCTTTACTGGGGCATCCATGGGTCTTCGTAAACATAAACCCCCTCATTTTATCATATTAATATATTATGAAACTTCTCTAGGCAAGTGACTTCCTCCCATTGCACTCACATGCCCTACTCTCTAGTACAAAGACCATCATCGAACTACCATGCATGCATGTGCGTGCGACCTCAAGTATCACGGCCTTGCCAACACTTAGGCCGTGACAAGATGACTAATACTATTTAGGTTATGTGCCAAATTTTAGTATTCCATTGACTTGCTCATGTCACAAAGTAATATAAGAAAATAAATAAAATTTGTCATGATTATATATTTGTAGCCATCCAATCTCTAATTCTTTGCTAGCTTTCAAAACTTTTTTCCGCCATCTTCAACTATTAAAACATGAAAAAAAAATTTCCTTCCCCACGCGTGAAGGAAATGGACAGCCATCAGTGGTTGTCTTAGTCTACCCCTTATTTACGAATGTTCGATAATACATCTCATTGTTTCCTTATATCTTATGGATTTTCCCTCAACTGTGGATGTGGAAAAACTACATCCTTAACATATTGAGAAAAGTGAGAAAAAGCAAATATTGATAGATACGAATTATTCAAGTTCTGCTTTCCTTAATTTGATCTCTTGGGTGAGACCAAGAGTGACCTTGATACTTTTTTTCTTCTGACAAAATTGACGTGTTATTGAGAATCAAACCCAAACTACAGGCTTGAAAATATAAAAATAAAATAAAAAAATAGAAAACTATCCATACTCGATCCATTACTTGAGCCAACCGTTTTAAGCCACTCAAGTTTGTCCGGTTGAATATTAAAGCCACATGGTGACACTGACACCCACAAGTTCTAGGGTTAACCATCTTTAGATGGACTATAAGATATATCCATGGGTAACAATATAAGCCACATTTTTTTTCTGAGGCTGATGGGAGACTCAATAAGAGATCATATTTGAGACATTTATGTCAATTTGAAGAGTGGTTAAAGTCAAGTTAGGTCCATTTGTTCTGAAGTCCATGTAAAAGTATTTTTTTTGTTTTATTTCACTATAAACTAAATATAAAGGAAGCTTGGTGATTGAACCCTAATTTTTAAAATGAACAAATAGTATGTGCATGTCCCAGTTGGTGTTGGTGTGATGCTCCCAAGGAGAAATTGGAGCAAATCATTAGAAAAAGTGACCACAACACCAGATGAGACAAGGAGAATGTAAAGAAACAAAGCTGTCACCTTCAACTAATGGGAAGGCAAAATAATCCTATACTGAGGTAATCAACAATGCACTCATTTCCACTCGAGACCTTACATTAGCTTTTTGGCTCTACCGAGTGGCTCTGGTTAGCAATTTAGCCTTTTTTAAGGAATTTAACTTGGCTCCTGGTTGCTTCAGAGGATTTCTTTTCAGAAAAGGAAGGTTGGTACCATAATTTGGTTTTTTTATTTTTTTTTTCATTTTTTTTTTTAAATAAGAGAACATTTTTCTTTGGACAAAATTTTTTTCCACTGCATGGTGAATTAACCACGTGGATCTGACGAAGGAGACCCGCATGCCTCAACCCTTCCCCCCCTCCTCCTCGAGCACCTTGGATGTGTCCCGTTCTCCATTCATTTACCTTGGGTGCAAGGAAATTTCATCCTTCTTTATGAATCTAGGATAATTATTACTCCAATTTTTTTATTTTTTAGATGTTTGGAATACCCTCTGCAGACCCATCCAAGCCAAAGTATGGATCCTCTATATGTACATGTCCAAGGTTAGCACCTTTCATTTTTAGTTTAATAAATATTCCTCTCCACTATGTATATGTAGTAAGTGAGACAAGTGTTGAATGGAAACATGCAGAGAATCCATTCTCTTCAAGCCAAAGATGGCCATTAGTGAAAAAAATTAAACTTCCTGAAAACTCAGTTCAAAAAAGTAATAGATAAAAGTGTTAGGATTTTTATATGGGCTTAACTGATACCGATTGATCCATTGGGCCCAAGTAATTATAGACCCACTCTGATTAGGAAACTCTTAACTCTTTTCATTGTGAGAGTGGAATAGGGTTTTAGGGATTCTATTATAAATAGAATACTGACGGTCCCCGTAGCCATTACTTAATGCCTTATTAGTTTTGGGAGCATGGCTTTCTTATAAGAGCAAGTGCACAGAAAGAGAGGAAACTCTAGAGTAAGAGGCTACAGAAGATCTCAGTAGAAGAACTCCACTTGCATAGTTCGTCATTGTCATCTTCATGGGAGTAATGTTTAACTACATGGGACAGAGGTTCATGATCTATGCTCATGGGGCTTCTAAACTTACACAGGTATTTCTCTATTCCCATTTATGGTTCATGTCATGGATGACCCATTGTTTATTATAGATATGGTAAATCTATATGGTTATGTATTTTAATATGGGAGTACTTTATTGTTCTTAATTTAGGGACTACAACTATGATTATTTTTTTATGATTGGTTGATGATTCTTGTATTCTAAACACCATAGGGTTATTCATATATTTAATATAGTAAAGGATCCCCAACAATTAGTATCAAAGCCAAGCCTTATAGTATTAGAATCAAGAAAAATCAAAAAAAAAATGATTTTACATATTGGTTCCCAAATCGTGAAAATCACTTAAAGGTTTCAAATCAAAAAAACTTTCTTTACAAAAGTTATAGAAGATGAGAATATGATCACGGCGGTATACCGCAAGTCACGGAAAACCTCTGGATGCGTTAGCACGTGCCGCCAAATATAGACTATCAAAGGAGAGAAAAAAAATATAAAAAAAAGGCGTTGAGTTATCACTGGGTCAACTCGGAAACCCTACCAAGTTGACCAGGAGGTGTAGTGAGTCAACTCATGACCAACCTATTTGATTCGGTCAAAGGTTGACCATTTGACCCGAATTTTAACCCAGATACCCGACCTGAAGACAACCGGGTTTGACCTGGATTTTTTACTCGAAACTAATATGCCCAAACCGGATTAGACCGCGTAGTCGAACCGGTTGGTTTGGGCAAACTATATTAATTTTGATCCATTTTTTTCTGCAACTTCAAATGGCTCGTACGGTCAAACGGTGAAGAATTTTTCACCCTGATTTTTTGTGTTGAGTCCATATTTTCATGCTCTTCATTTGATATATTATGAGCCTAGTTTTGGTTAATTTTTATGATCTGTTTTGTATAAGTCACAAGTATGGGTGTTTAATGATTCTTCATAATTTTCCTATTAGTTGGAAGAAATAAAAGAAAATCAACTCATACATTACTTGTTCATCAGAATATAAACTTATTTATTCTTAGTAATGATAGTTCATGCTTTTTTTATGAATATTTTTTTTAGTCATACTTAAACAATCCCACTTTTAGCTGTTGGAATGAATTTGTAAACTATTGCAGTAAGATTGGATGGAATCCGTCAAAGTGGTAAAGTTCAACCTTATTGTAATAGAATACAAATCAAAGGTCTTCTTTGTTTGAAAAGACAAAGAATAATGGTTGGTAGCAAGGTTACTAATGTTTACCCAAATGTGACATTATCAAAGAAAAGTTAAAGTTAAAGCAAGTGAAAAACAAAATAGAGATTTCTCAACCTAGAAGATGTTATCTATCCAAAGATGACGGTACTTTTCAAAAGTTAGAAGACGTCTCGCAGTAATAGTAGAAACTTGAGTAGACCAGTATGTTTCAGACCCAAAGGTCAAGAATGTAGTTCCGGTTAACACTCTTGACGTAATTGATAATTGAGCATTGTAATGTTTATTTTGTTAATAGTTACATGCTTATTCTTTTACACGTAAATTGATATTTAGTTCATGTTTAAATAACCCACAAATTTAAACTGCCAAATGTAATTACAAGCTATTACAGTGGAATGGATGGAACCCACCAAAGTGGTAAAATCTAAGATTGCTGCAATATGTTTACAACTCAAAGGTTTTGTCTTATTGTCAAAGACATAGAAAATTATTGGCAGGAATTAAGTAATGCTTGCCCAAATGTGACAATATCAAAGATAAGCATAAATACAAGTATACTCTAGGCAGACCTTAACCTATAAGTTGTTATTCATCCAAAAATAACAGTAATTTTTTAAGTTGAAGAGCTCACATGGTCATTGTAGTTTTTTTGACTGGACCAGTGCATTCCAAACCCAAAGGTTAAGAATATAGTTCGGTTGACACTCTGGTTATATTTAATGATTAGTGATGTAATATTGGTTTTAATTTTATTGATGTTACTTACATTAATTAAATATTGAATAGATTATTCTTCCTTGAGTTGAATCATTAAACTGAATGCCTTTAAAAGTGACTTGAGAATATAGAGGTCTACATATGCCTCAAAGACCTAGTTTTTATACTAGGAAAACTAAATCAATAGTTTGGTATTAAGCCTTTAAAGCAAATATTTTTGCCCTAAACTGTATTAGACAGTTGATCAATAGTAATAGGGTGGATGAGGGTTTCATGATTGTGATTGTACGTTATAGGTTTATTTAATGTGTTATTTTTGTATTCCGATTAGATCAATTCGGACTGGTTGGGTTAGATTAGTATCGATTTTGATTAATCCAATACCAAGTTCTGAAACACTACCATTGTTCTTTGAAAATCTATTTATGAACATTAATTGATAAATGTTTGGTTTTCTTCTTTTTTTTGGCTTATGTGAACAAGTTTATATGTATGTCATATTTAACGAATTGTATTCTCTAATAAATAGATTAATTTATGACTGGTCGAACTAAGTGGGATGATAGAAGTATAGATCTTTAACTGTTTTATGTGGCCCGACCAATGGGAGGATAAATTCGATATACTAGGTTGCTAGTAGGAGAATGTTACTAGTAGAAGGTCAGTATACTAGGTTGCTAGTGTGAGAATAAATTCAGTGTATTATATTATTTTTCATGCAAAAAAAAACTATTTTGAGTTTTACATTGATTTGTTATTATCATAATATTGAAGAATAATTTATGACTGAAATATATAGTAAATTCATATTCATGTCATTTTGTACTTGTATTTTTGTTTGAAACACCACATGAAGAACAAATATGTTAGAATTAAACTAGATGGGAGTTTTCGCACATTTTACGCTGCACAGTATATTTTTAGAAAGCTATAAAAGGATTGGGTGAAATCCATCAAAGAGGGAAACCCTATTCTTTCATATTTTTTTCAAGCGCAGTAAAGTTGGTGATATTTTTTCAAAGACAATATCACCCAAGTTAAAGAAAATACATGTATGGAAAGGACTATAACTTAGAGGTTTCTAAGCTCATATGTGATAAAAGTAATTGTATTTTCACAGTAAATTTAGATTTACAAGAGGACCAGTGCATTCTTAGTCCAAATGATAGGAATGTAGTTACGGTTGTGACTCTTGTGTATTTTATCTGTTAGATGTACATTTATTATATAGTTTATCTGTTAGATGTACATATTAAATTTTCTAACCCTGTTATTTGGCGTGTATGTTTCATACCTAAGATTTTTGCATTACTTGATCTGGTTTTAGCTCTCAGGGAACCCAAACAGGTGTTGTTGCTGATCAAAGCACAACCGAAGGGAAATAGGAACAATTTTGTTACCCTATTAAGTTTATAATGATTTTGAAATAATTTTGAAATGATTTTATCTTAAATCCTATTCTCTGAATTATTTATGTACATTTATGCTTCATTTGTTTGTGTTGTCCCTGATTGTGTAAGAAACACATTAAAGCATACACTTATATACATATATTCATCTCTAATGTGAAAAATATGATAGAAATGAGTGAAACCCACAAAGTGGTACATTCAGTTCAATTGTGTGTTTCCAAGGTAAATGTGACATTTGCCCAAAGGTGATGTCATCTAAGTTTATCGACAAAGTGCTCTATTTTCTGACATTGGTGTTATTGAGTTTTTTGATATAATTGGTTAGCAGGAGTTTTATGATTTCATTTAACTAAAGATATCATAGTGGCAAAAGTCAAAGTTTAAAGGATGTGCCTGCTAAGGTTTATTGGCAAGGTTAGCCAAAGTAATTGATGATAAGTCAAGGTAATTAACAATAAGTCGAGGTAATTAATGATATTTCGTCAAAATTTGTGATTTATGACAGTATTTAGCCTAAGTCCAAAGCAGTGGTGGTTCACCACAGGTGGTTTGCCAATGTTTGTGATTTATGATGGTATTTAACATAAATCCATGGTAGTAATAATTAACCATAGGTGGTTTGCCAAAGTTTATGATTTATAGGGGTATTTCTAAATCTATGGAAATGGTGGTTAGCCATGGCAATATGCCAAAGTAAGATATTAGTTCAAGAAAATGGCAGTTTGCCCAAGTGTTAATTAATATCAAAGTTTACTACCTGTGAGGTTTTCAAGGTAAACTGATCTTTAGATCAAAAAATGACCTATAAGAAAATGTATATTTCATATGATCACAGGTATGATATCAATTCTTTATATATATATATATATATATATATGTTTCCAGGTGATTTGGATTGATAGTTTTCTATTGTTTGTAACCTTAGATAGTTATATGCCGGATATTGATGTGTATTTTTTACTATTGTTCAATAGTAGAGATTATTAATTGAATCAAAATTTGTCTGAGTGGTATTTAGTTTTAAGATTATTTGGCTAAGTGTCAATAGAAAGACATCAGTATCAGTATAGCCCAAGTGGGAGATTGTTAGGATTTTTATGTGGGCTTTACTGATACCAATTGATCCATTGGGCCCAAGCAATTATAGATCCACTCTAATTTTAAAACTCCTTGCTCTTTCCATTATAAGAGTGGAATAGTGTTTTAGGGATTTTATCATAAATAGAATACTGGCGGTCCCTACAGCCATTACTAAATGCTTTATTGGTTTTGGGAGCATGGCTTTCTCACAAGAGCAAGTGTACAGAAAGAGAAGAAACCCTAGAGTAAGAGGCTGTAGAAGATCTCAGTACAAGAACTCCACTTGCGTAGCTCATCATTGTCACCTTCATGGGAGTAATGTTTAACCACATGGGACAAAGGTTCATGATCTATACTCATGGAGCTGCTAAATTTATACAGGTACTTCTCTATTCTCATTTATGGTTTATGTCATGGATATCCCATTATTTATTATAGATATCATAAATCTATATGGTTATTTATTTTAAGATGGGAGTACTTTATTATTCTTGGTTTAGGGACTACACCCATGATTAATCTTTTATGATTGGTTGATGATTCTTATATTCTAAACACTATAGGGTTATTCATATGTTTAATATGGTAAAGGATCCCCAACAAAAAGTGCAAAAGAACAAGGGATAGAAACTATAGGTGATGATAATAAGTCGTCACCATCTTATGTGAGACAAAAGAGAAAAATCATCTCACTGAGACAAAAGTCATTAATAAAGGTATATTTATTATTATCCGAAATACCCCCAATTGTACGCGGTTTCCAAAATAAAAAATTAGACGTGCAAAAGAACAATTGGTATGGTACATCACCAAATACTAAAGGTTGATACCCATATATCTGGATTATATGGTTCCTTTCAGTTGATAGGGTCTGATTAATTATTTCTAAAAAAATTACATGATTATTCATTTTTTATTTTCCTTTACAAAATTATCAACTTAAAGTTTCAATTAACAAAAATATTTAAAATCAGGTTTGGGTGTACAAAATTACCTACTCAATATTTCAATCAACAAAAATACCTAAAATCAGGTTTGGGTTTACAAAAATACCCACCCAAAATTTAGTTAACAAAAAATACTAGATTGTATGCAGAAGATGAAGGGGATTCCCATCACTGTTTTGGGTAGTTTTGTAAACCCCAACTTGATTTGATATTTTTGTTAACTAAAACTTTTAGTGGGTGGTTTTGTAAACTCAAATCTGATTTTGAGTTTTTATTAACTAAAACTTTGGTGGGTAGTTTTGTAAAACAAAACTCAAAAGTGGGTAATCATGTAATTTTCCCTTAATTCTTTGGGGAAAAAGATTGTTACCTGGTTGTCCAGACACAGGAGCGGCAAAAAGACCACCCTACCCCCTGATTGGATGCATGGCACCTCCCTTAGTTGGTCCCAACACTGACACAGTGGCCACACGACCAGATAACAATCCCCGGCCCATTTTTGGGTTATTCTTTCAGATTTTCAATCGACTCTAACAAATACCCAACCTGAATCCACAGGTTCATTGGGTTAAGCTGCCTGATCTTAACTAGTAACATTTTGATCAATATTTGATGCAGTTATGAGGGTGCCAAAAGAAACAAATTTCTGAGCCAAGACAACTACATATGTTATCCTAGCTTTTGCTGTGTCTAGGTAACACATGAACTAAGTTATCTTATGTTGGGTTGATCAATTGATGCTTGAAGCTTCTAACAAGGGATACCACTATCTCAAGAATACTATAGGGTGACGTATTGTCTAACCCCTATTATAGTTTTCAAGGATGAGTATGATGATGATGATGAACTAAGAGCACCGAACATGTTTCCAATTCAATATCTCTTAAGGTGTTGAGAATTCAATTAGCTCATGGTGACATATCTTGTGAGCTCCAGACAAAGGAGACCACCAGTTAAGCATGGAGAAGAGTTAAAGCTTTTCTAGAGGGACACAGAGAGAACAGATGACCCATATGACATAACCTGAAAGCTTTGTCTTTTAAGGGAGGGATGGTGACATATCATATAAAGGAAGGTTTGGTCATGATAGATTAGTGGCTCCAATTGGAACACGCGAAGGGCCTTACAAGTAGATACTAGAGGAAAATTAACAGATTGAAAGATGATGTTTTTGGTTAACTCCAAAAAAGAAAAGCATGATTAAACAGAACTCTATCTTTAAATTTACCTAAACAACTTTTATAATCCACATTGTTAGTGGACTTGGACCTTATTACAAGTACTAAGCACCATATGAACTTGCGTGCAAGTTTGTTTATTTCCTACCACTCATTATTATTAAAATTATAGATTATACAATAGAAGACGAAGATAACGTCATTAATTAAAGGTTGATGAAAGGGCATTATTGCTAATAGAGACATGAAGCTTAATCTAAAAAGAAGATTAAGAAAAGGAAGAGGAAGAGGAAGAGGAAAAGTTGAAGCTAAAGGGAGAGGGGAAAGATGAAAATGGTATTGGATGAACTTATCCACTCTCAACCAATTGGGTAAAGATCTCATGACCTCAGAGGAATAAAACAAATACCAAAGCAAGAGTTGGTTTTCCTTGTTTTGTAATAATGGAGTGAAGTGGAGACAAAACCCACATGGTACAAGTGATGGTACACGAAATTGCTAACCCATTATGGGAAGTTGAAAAGGTTTCAAACAAGTGAAGAAAAAATGAAGGGGAGAGGTTTTCTGCACGGTCATGTATCATGCACATAGTCGTTGGATAAGAATGGAAAGGATGCATCGTAGATCTTCATCCCATATTTAACGGTTGTATGAGGGTAGATGAATTAAGAACTCCATGATGAGAAGCTGAAAAGGTTTCGAAATGTGAAAATAATAATAATAATAATAATAATAATAATAATAATAATAATAATAATAATAATAATAATAATAATAATAATAAATAAATAAATGGGGAGATTTTGTGCACAGTTATAATGCATGAACCATGCACAAAGTCGTCGAATGAGGATGTAAAAGGTGTATCATATACGCTCATTCCCTATTCAACAGTTGTCTGAGGAGGATACACGGAATTTTGAACCTCATGACAAGAAGTTGAAAAAAGGTTCCAAAAAAAAAAAGGAAGAGGTTTTGTGCTGGGTTGTGTATGCACATCAATGCGCCGTCATAGGAACGAAAAAGGTGCATAATAGATTCTCATTCCTTATCCAACGGTTGTGATAATTGTACATTACCATGCACAAAATCTTTTTTAAAAAAAAGGCGAAAGCGAGATGGAAAAAAAAAATGGAAAATAATAATGAATCAGAGCCACAAGCGAAGATTTAGAGGATTGGCTTTTAGATGAGTTGACTAGTCATCGGGTGCGGATGTGGGTGTGGTGCCCGGCATCCACGCGCGTTTGATACCCGGACCCACTTCCTGAATTATCTATCCTGCGCTTCTGTCTCTCTGTCTCTTTGCTCTCATTTTTCTTCCTATGTTTGGGCTGATGATGAGCAAGTGGGGGGAGTGTGCCACTAAAAATGGGTAGCCGTTAAATCAAGTACCCCTCCCTAGTTAGACCAAGCCTTCTATTTAGGGCACCATGTCCCTCTCTCCTCCCAAGTTCTAACAAAAGCAATAATTGCATATGTTGCATGTGCCCAATATGTCCTCAATATGTTTCTACTTTTCTAGTGTTGTGTTGGTAATGATAGATGGATATTATTGGCATTTTCTGCTCAATTCCTTACCATTTCTCCCCTGTCTGTCTTTCTTCTTAGCATAATGTAATATAAGTAAATGGAATTGGATAAGATATGGTTGCAAAATCTTTTGGTAACTAGATATTTGATTTCATGATTTTATTCTAGTTTTTATTTGAGTACATTTTGTCTTGTCGGGGAAGAGGGTTTTTTTTATCTATGTTAGGTGTGTAGCCCCTGCACCAAAAGAGGGCAAATGGGAGTGCATACTGAGGCATCAATGGAGGTGTAATTTTGGGGTTTCATGAGGGTGGGGCAACCATTTTATCCTACCCTATGTGTAGGCACAGGAACTCTACTCTCGAACAGAGTTCTTTTTCCCTTGTCAATATCAAATGTGATATCATTCAGATTGCTCATGACTATAGTCTATATCAGATTAATATGATCTTGACAATCAAATACTATTCAGTCAAATATTTATGTTCTATATTGAAGAGAAAGTTTTTCTTCACCTTGTGGGAGGGTTCACCACACTATCCTAAGGTTCCCAAAAGACACACCCACTACACACCACACATTAAGACAACTAGTGTGGCGGTGTGGCCCTTCCCCTTAATAAATCAGCCACGTATTTAGACATCATCACTGTTTGATCAAGGTGTGGTCAGAGTCTCAATTGGGTTAGTTTTAAGTATTTCCAAGTTCCATAGAGATTTGTAGTCCCTCGTCTTCTGGGTCTAGAAGGGCAGGGGCAGGGGCTACGGCCTATCCGAGGAGAGCCCATTAGGCCACGGCGCTCGGGGCTTGTGCTTCACAAATCTAAATTTTACGCCATAGAGTGAGAGAACCAACATCCGTGATACAAAAATCAAACTCAGAATGAGGAAGAAGAGATATCATGATGTAAGTCCATTAACTTCACTTTCACTAAGCCTAAGCCAAATCAGGGATAGGGCTCCCCCCCCCCCCCCCCCCCCCCCCCCCC
>NC_056570.1:2870969-2871865 GCF_013358625.1 Macadamia integrifolia | reverse complement strand
AAAAAAAATAGAGTTTCCCTTCATACGGCTCGAATCATTCTTAGATGCCCTGAGAGGCATTCTTTCCTTGTTTGTTGGATTGGTTCACACGCGCACAAACAAGCACGGGCCACCCTCATAGAGTTTTAGTATTTTTTCCAAAATATTCTCACGATACCCTCCTGCATCCATCTAAAGCCCCATGGTAAATGAATTTGCACTCACCAAAGTATTGAAAAAACTTGGTCCGTATATTAAACTAGAATACTATTCCTTTGTTCCCTTGAATGGATGAACAATCCTTCTAGTTGTTCTATCGATAAATTGTTAGTGTGGCTTTTACCAATGATTGTTTATCTTGACCCTTGGGTAGCCTCAGCACCTGAAGCTGAAGGATGGCCATATAATGTGAGGGTTCTAGAACAAATTCTTTTAGTGGAAGACCCAAATCAAAGTACATATCTCGCCTACCCATGACAAGATTTACTAAGAAGAAGAGCAGATAGTGGGGTTTTCTTGATTAACGAATAATCACACACACTTAAATGCTATGTTTGCTTCCTAATAAGTTCACAGTAGTTTCTCCAATTATTAATATGAATTAAGAAAAATCCATTCCGACATGCCCTCATGTTCTCAAGAAATCATATGGGAATACAATCTTATCCATTGTTCTTAGGTAATCAACATCTAAGAGCTATACTTAAAATATAAAATAGACTAATAAGAGAACCGTAAGAAAGTTTTGTTCTATAGGCATCCAACAACATTTAAAAAATAAAAATTAAGACATCAAAATATTAATTTTTATCATAACAAGTAGGCCATTATGTAGCATTAAAAAAAAGAAATAAATAAAAATTTTAGATGTGGATAAACATAAGTTATGAACATAGCTGATTACCAAAAAAAAAAAA
>NC_056570.1:2818577-2870949 GCF_013358625.1 Macadamia integrifolia | reverse complement strand
GCTCTAAAAAAAAAAAAAAACATAGTTGAATTTCGTCCCTTCCTCACAGTTAAGCTGTACAGCATCCTTAAAAAATTCAAATCACACACAAAGGGTTATTTTAGGAACATAGAGCTAATTATTTGATATAATTTAATACTGTCGAGTCTTTTCGTAGTCTTTTCGCAATGATCATCAAGTTACTAGTAAATCATTTTGGGAAAAAGAAGCCTAAAAGGCAACATGACTCCTACACCTAAATACAAAGTAGAGCAAAATGACCACCCACCCCTCATAAAAGGCAAAAGTCTCACCCATATTGATGCTTTCACATGTGTTCCCATTAGCTCCAGGAACCACACTGCATTCAGTTAAACTTCTCCCAATTATTTTTTTCATAACGTTTGCATTTCTTTCTAGTTGTAGAATTAGGCATGCTCTGAAACTCTCTTCTTTCATCATAAAGGTGTGGTCACCTCTCTGGGTTTGTGTTTTTTAAAGTGGAGTGAGCCAAAAAAGAATGTGATTAAGAAAATAAAAAACTATAATATTATACTCAAAAGAAATTTGTGAGATTGACTTCAACCCAACCCCAATATAACATTCCTTTGCTTAAAATAATCATTCCTTCCCATGATATGAACTTCCTCTCATCTCATGTAGGCATTATTTGATCTAAAAATCTAAATCGATGCCCTTAATTAAGTCGCTATAACATGGCCCACATGAACGTACAACCATGGATATGGATGACAATACATGACTTGTCCATGGCTCCATGCATGCATCCATGCAACAACCATATATGCCATCAAGAAAACTTTGCTATGACAAGCAATATGTCCTAAAAGTTACTTGGTGTTGCTGCTCGTCTGCATATGGTAAATGCAAATACATCCAAACATGCCATATATATACGTTTATATGCATGAGATGCAGGGCCTTCTTGTGGATGTTTATTGTTGTCTGCCCTTTAGCCAACTCTGGTTACTGTTACTCTAGTTGCACAAAGTGGGCCCACTTCCCTCCACTTTTTCAATCTATAAACACCCTCCACTCCTCATGCATCCCTCCCCCCTCCTTCAGGCTTCAACACTCCCTCCCAACTTCTGTAAACCAAGCTCTCTCTCTCTCTCTCTCTCTCTCTCTCTCTCTCTCCTCCAAACCAAGAATCAATCTCTTTGGAATTCACATCAGAATTCCAGGATGGAGTCGGTTGAGGTTGCTGGACTCCGGTATCTCGCACCTGTAAATGAGGCCCCCTTCCCAGCTCATTTCACTGGAATGCAGAGCATACCTGCATTCCATTTCAGCAGATTCTTAAGACCAATATCCAATCCACAGATCCCTCCTCTAGTCCATGAGTTCACCCCACAGTCATCATGTGTCAGCAATAACTCTTCTGATGAAGCAGAGGAGCACCAGCTGAGCATCATAGATGAAAGGAAGCAGAGAAGAATGATATCTAATAGAGAATCTGCTCGCCGATCACGGATGCGGAAGCAGAAGCACCTGGATGAACTCTGGTCACAAGTCATGAGGCTCCGAAATGAGAAACGTCAGCTCATAGATAAGCTGAATCATGTGTCGGAGTGCCACGACCAGGTAGTCCAGGAAAATGAGCGGCTAAGAGAAGAAGCTTCTGACCTTCGCCAAAGGCTCAACAGCCTGCAACTGGATAGTTCTTATGCCACGTTACGGGATCTCGAAGAGATACCCTGCAACACAGCACACCTAAGAGCTGAATCAAACCAATCCATCACTACTTCCATCGATTTGCTTCATTGAGATGGGGGCCAAGTTTTACTATCTTCTCCCTTTTTGTTCTAAATTTTTCCTTCTTTTATTTCTACGTTCCTCTGTCAATCAGTGTATCGGATGATCCACATAAGACAAAGATGAGACCATGAAATAACAGCTTGAGGACGTCTTGTATCAATCTAAGCTTACTTATGAGACATACAAATAGATAAGAGTTCCGGGTCTTTTGAATAAGTTTCCTCTCTATAACAGTCAATTCTCACCTGTCACCACATAAACACCTAGCTGCTTGTAGAGCAAAATAACTAAGTATGATGTCTGCACCAGCCCGCCGGAGACACATCAATGACTCCATCATAACTTTCTCTTCATCAATCATTTTCAGAACAGCACCAGCCTTGATCAGGAAAGAAAAACAAAGCTCAGTAGAAGGACAAACAAAGAGATGGATAAATGAAATTAATTATGATGCTTAGAAAAGGAGATAATGACCCCATCAGGTTTACAAACAGCGTAAGGAATGCTTCAAGGGGAAAATTCTCAGTAACTCTAAAGGGGTCTTATAGCCTGTCCATTGTTGGACAGAATAACTGTGGATAGTGCTGAAGGTAGTGCAGGTTGTGGATCGGAATGCTAGTTACTGTATGAAGCAGAAACAGAATGAGAAGTTTGACAAATAAAATTCACTGTAATACTAGAAAAAATGATGACCCCATCAGGTGTACCACGCGCAACGGCTTTCTTCACATGCTTGAGCATGACGCGCAGAAGCCGTCGCATGTTAGCTCATCCATTTTCTTTGCTGCGTCATGTTTCTACAAACCTTTATCATTTCAGTGCTCTCCCTGGCTATGAAAACGATACACCTGCTCTACTGACCTGTGCTCTACCATTTTGATAGAAGAAAAGAAGTCACAAGGGTCGAAAGCAGAATGATTAATAGAGCATGTTCAATAACTTGAAAGAGAGGTCCCATGGCCTGTCCAGACTCCAGGGTTGAACACAGAAACAGAGCATGCTGGTGGGGTTTTTTCAATCATAATGCAACTACCATAAGAAGTAAATGCATTAGGAAAACTTCTCCACTTAATGTCCAAGTACCTCCCCTTTTGCTTTTCGTGAGAAAATCGATGCCCACCCTAACTTGGCTCAGCTTAGGTCCCCCTTTTTTGCTCTCTTTTCCTGTCCTTAATTTTGGGCCAAATCAAGCAAATACTTCCAATGTTGTTTGTTTTCCGAGGCTGCATGTTCTCCTAGCAGAACCCATTGAAATTGTCCAGGCTTTGTCTTAATCTTTCTTTTCCTGTAGATTTTTTAACTCACACTTTTATGTATATATGTGGAGCAAGCATAAAATCAGAGGTGGAAAACAGAAAAGTGGTTTCTTTTCTGACACACATCCCACAAAATGCATATTCCACAAAATTAGCAATGTTCCAACACTTCCATAGTTACATGAGCGCAAAAAGACCATATTAGCCTGGTTCAGTTGAGTTAAACTCTGTTCTTGGTTATAGACTGCATCTTGCATAGCTTGTGCTTTGTGCAACACTCAGATCATTGCCTTGGTATGACCACACAAAAAAAAATTAAAAAAAGGGCAAACCAAGTGCACGAGGCTCCAGCCACTGCAAGGTCCGGGGAGCGTCATAGTGTATGCGGCCTTACCCCCACTTCGTGGAAAGGTTGTTTCCCAACTCAAACCCATGACCACTAGTAAAATAGTGCATTTTTTTCATGTTCTTTTCTTGATTTTCTTCTAAAAACTTTGTTTTTTGTAGTCATTCTTCATATATGTGAAGCCAGTACTCAAACAGATAGGATCAGTATCGGACAAGACCAATCCCAAGTTATGACCAATCTGATACCGATCCACTGGTACGACCCAAGAATAAAAATGTAATAAAAAATAAAAAAGGCGGTAAATCTGTCCAACCCAGGGTGATCCAGATCGGTATCGGTCAAGACTCAAGACCGGTCCCAATCCGAGAATCTTGACGTTGAAGATCAGTGATGGTTTCTTTCAAATAATACTAAGGAGACACAAAATCCATTATTTAAGAGACTATTATTTGATTTTTATTACACAGAAAAATGCTCAGTCCCATTAAGACTTGCGGTCGTGACTTTTTTTTTAAGGAACTCACCAAAAGAAAGGTTATGCACATCCACACTAGTGACATAAATGAATGCAGGTGTATAAATCTATAAATGTAAACATAGTACTATAGGAAATTAAATACACAAGCATCTTACAGTTAAAATTACTCAAGTTTCAGGACAGGAGACTTCAAATGCTTGCATTTATAATGTTTTGGAGATCAAAAAAAAAAAAAAAAACTGGACAAGATGAAACCACACTAAGGAAAGAAGATGAAGCAAATAAGAAGAATATATATTAATTAATGAAGTGGTAAGCAAGACTTCAGTCCTAGCTCGGTGGTTTCTCCAGTTTGCAATAAGGCTGTAGCTTCTTAAAAGTTTACAAACTTTAAAAGAACCTCATTCATTAATGCAGTTCTCCCCCCCCCCCCCTCTCCCCAACCCTTCCTTTTTGTTTTCGTGGGAAGTGCAATGCCACCTACATTAGGCTAAGTAGATGACTAGAGTATTTTTGTGTTCAGACAAAGAAGGAACACACAGATAGAGAGAGAGAGAGAGAGAGAGATCATTGCATTGCATTGCAGTCCCATTATTTCTAGATTTGTTACTATGGCTATGCTTGTTTCCAGGTAATCCTTTTAAATCTTGCGGAAAAAATAAATAAATAAATAATGAAGAAGAAAAAGAAAAAGAAAAGGTTCTACCTAAAATTTTTCATTCCAAATCTGTTTATTATATTTTACTCTACTTTGTAAACAAATCCCTTGGATTTGAAAAGGAAAATAAAGATTAAATCTGAAAGGTGTAACTAACAAATATGGTAAGAGTTTTAAGTAGGTTACACAATCATATGATTACGAAAGTTCCCTATTTCTTTTTTAAACCAATTTCTTTTCCCTCCCTTCCTTTTACCTGCACCAAATAAGGTACGGAGTATTTATGTGATTTTAAACCAAAAAAAAAAAACAGAGCCTATATCTCCTTTTGGCTCCATTTGGTTGCAAGGGAAGGTGAAGGGAAGAAAAGTGAAATTTTTCAAACCTAATAAACTTTTGTAATATTTACCCAACATGATTGTATAAAAACTACTTAAATTTCTTACCACATTTAGTAATGATACTTTTTAGATGTAATTTTGTTTTACTTTTCAAATCCAAGGGAATTAGATGCAAATGAAAGTGAAATTTAATAACCAAATACGGAATGATTTGGAGTTAGTGACATAACCATGTGGACCTTCATAACAAGGGGCCATCATAATCTTCATGTCATTTTTTGGGAGGATCAAGAAACATCATTCAAGGGGTCCCACCAAAGATACTAATATCTAATGTAGATAGAAGCACAAAGAAGAAAAGGACAAAAAACACTGTTCATGTGAACAATGTTGTGGGGCCAATATTGACAGCTGGCTGAAGACTTAGTTTGATTTTACTTTCTAATTTTATTACAGCCCTTGTTTACTTAGTCAAGCGTAAGCTTGATTTTGTTCCTCAATATTCTCTTGTAAGAAGCTTCTAGTACTTTCCTTTTCAGCATTCTAAATCTGTTTTTAGTAAGTCTGACACTATATATTGGAATGGACTGCTGGTACCTAAAAACGAATTAATGAATGAAAAATGAAATTTCTTTATGCAAGAAACCTGTGAGATGCAGTAAGGTGAGAGGCCTTGGGTGAGAAGCCCTAGTCTGAAAGAGAACCTATCTTCTTCTTACCTTTTCTATTTTCCTTTTCTTCCCTATCAATTCCCTGTTCTTGCATTACTTTCTGAGATTTTCTGCATAGCTAAGTGTCAACTGAAGGCTTCCTACTGGTTGATGATAACTACAATATTGACCTATTGGATCCATCTACTGATTCTGGTTGGAGCTTCAAAAGTTCTGCAGATCTGAGTTATCAGCTCAGCAACTTCAATCGGACTGATATCCAGATCCAACCATCAGTTTCTGTTGATATTTGGGGGGCTGAATCATCATTCAACCCTTTCTTTCGATATTAATTTGGTGATGAATGGTTGGTTTGTCTATATCACATTACTTAGTAAATCTGAGACCTACTTTCTAATTTCATGACCTGTTGATATCTCAGCATCTAACAGTTAGTTTCGACTAAGATTTTTAGGGATTCATCTCTTCTATTAGACCTCTCTTTGTTTAAAAAATTAGGCCCATCCAGTGCTTGTATCCATCATTTCTGAAGTTGTTAATTTTCTGGTTGCAACTGTGGTCCTATTCTGGGGTTAAGTCACTTCTGACTTGGCCTTACATTAATATCAGCTCAAGTGATAATTTTCTCTATTAATTTGGATCATAGGGGAAAAATGCAGAGTTCCAAAAAGCTAAAAAAAAAAACATGTGCTGATCAGATGGTCATGAAACATCTGTTCAGGCTGATTTTTGCCACAGGTTATCCCTTGTAGGACTCATTCATTTTTGGATCAGGAGTTTTTTCAACATAGACAGCAAGCTATGGGGGGCTAAGGCCCCTAGGTGAGAAAGTCAAATAAACCCCAATGCTCCCTTTACGATGGCAGCAAATTGCAAAAAGCATAAAAAAACCATTTACAAAATCTTCCCAGTAAACTCAAATAAACCACTTTTAAACGAGATAAAATAAAAAAGCTACTTATGAGATAGACAAAGAAATCAATGGTCAAAGAAATTACTCTAAATGGATGGAAATTCAAATGCCCATGCAAGTATCATACCTGAGATACTTGAAACAAATATATATCATTCAAAACTAAAAAATTTGGCAGAGGGGAAAATGTCAAGGATGAATAATGAAATTCACAACCTGAGGTAGGAGAAAATACCTCCGAGAAGATGGTTGTATTTGAGTTACCTGATAAGCAGCAATTGGCAGAGAGGAATTATCTCGAAGAAGTCGTATAATATCCAAGTATGGCAGTCCAGGATTCACCTGTCAAGCCAATCATATTACTTCTATCATCGAGGATCGTTCAACCAAAAAGTTGGGTCAACTACAGCTCCCAAAAGAAATACCTAACAAAAGGATATCAGCTCCCTCTGCCTCATCAGTATGGGCCTCAACCAGAGCTTCTCTATAGTTTGCTGGGTTCATCTGGTAACTTTTGTTTGCGAAGCCAAGTTGATAGACAGTCATAAGTGCTAGCAACAAAAGCGTACAGAGATTCAACAGTACAAGGAATTTAAGTTTGGTTCATTTCATACGTCTTTTTGTCTCCAAAATGAGGATTTGATTCTAAAGCTTCTCTAAATGGACCATAGAAAGGACTTGCATACCTGTTTAGAATATAAATTAGATTAACATAATGAAAACAGAAAATGGACCAAATATAAGGATTAAGGAGACCTAGCTAAATAGACACATCTGTTACAAATTTGAAGGTGATCAAACAGTTCCAAAGAAAGAGAAAAGACAGTCATGTGTTAATGGAGAAAGAAACTCCATTAGTAAATAAATGGAAATTACATTCACTTTAGCAATACAACAACAACAACATCCAAAACCTTATCCCAACTTAATAGTCGGCTACATGGAGATTCCAAGCAAGGACGAGTGCAAGGATCCATGCAGAAAGATTGATGGGTTACGGCTAATAATAACTTCCGGCTGTCAACCTGACACACCACTACAGATCAGCCACAGACCTATAACGACAGACTATAATAAGCTACCGGCTGTCTACTGACATACCAAAATGTCCGACATGTATTACGTCCACCACTAACGCAATCCATCACCCAACCTACTTTAATGAAAGGAGGAATGAAATAATTAATTCTTGACAGCCCCGCTAAGCACAAAAGTAACAACTCGAACACACAACTCCGCATTGAAAACTAGAAAGCAACCCCACAACTCAAGCCGAAGGTCTCTATGAATAGCGGTCCAATGCACCAGCATAAAGCCCACCACCACAAGCAAACCAATTGCAACCCACGTGCATTACGTCCACCACCAGACCTACTACAATGTAATAAGGATTTGGAAGAAGAAAACTCGATAGCCCCACTAAGCAGGAAAAATGGTTTATTGAAAAGTAGTTAGGGAATTGAAGCCTAATATCCATAGAAGTTGAGAATCTTAGTTTACTTAAAGTGACAAGGAATTGAAATTAATTTTAGAAAAAAAATAATAACCACTTAAATTTAATATCTGTGATAGAAGACCATTAGTAGAAACTTTTCATTTGGGACTGAGTAAAAATAAAGCAGAAACATGCATAGATGGATTTCCAACTCTAGATCCTATGATAAGATTTGGAATGCTATCTACTTTGACATCAACTCCTAACTTGCTTCTCTTCATCACATCACTGTTAGAAATTTCCCAAGGAACATTCTTATTTTTGTGTCTTGAGGCCTCCTCCCTTCCATTTTGTCTCACCACCACCACCCCCCCCCCACATGATGTTCCTGCTTGGTTAGTTGTTAGTGGCTAGTCACCCTCCCCCTTTCGTTCCTCTTGTTAATGAATTATTTATTCACCTAAAAAAAATAATGATAAAGGAGAAATAATACAAGATAAAATATTGCTTTTAAATATTATCAAATTTTTTTTTTTTTGGATGAATAAAATATATTAAAGGAAAAGAATATACAACAGGGAGGGAAGATGAAAGGAGGGGGGAGCCTCACAAGAAGGCAAACTAAAGGGCATAGCCTATACAAAAGGGGGGCACTACAAGGGGATACAATCCATCAGGGGGGAGCAGTAGATAAGATCGAGATGGGGAGGCCCCAGAAGTAGGGGTGAAACAAGGCCGGGTTTCTTAAAAGCCCAACCCAACCCTAGATCCCCAAAACTCAACCCAGGCCCAACCCAACCCTGCTAGGTTCAAGCTCAGGCCCAACCTTGTCAGGCTCAGGGTTGGGTTGGGTTGACCCTGACTAGTCCTATATATTTTTTTTCTTACATAGGGTCACAAATGTTAATTACCAACAACAAGGATTAAGCGATTCATAGCAAGAAATCATAATTGAAAATTCCATAGTTTGGGTTAGACAAGCTTAATGGAGATTACATAAAGGATGCGTGATGTAAGAGGGGAAGACGACTAAGTATTTGAATATCGACTATGGTTCTGCATATATACAAATCAAATGTGGCTGTTGCTACTTCAATTCGCTTCCAATTATATCCTACCATCAAAGCTATTTGACTATCTTCTTCGAACCACACCCCCACTAGCCATTGATTCCGGTGAAGTAAAGTTGGCTTTCTTTCCCTAATCAATATCCAGATAGACCAGATCAAGGATACCCATCATATTTTTGATTGGGTCTCACAAGTAAATAAATAAATGTAGAGGATTAGAAGATTATCAAAACTCTTTCTTTCTCTCTTAGCATTGAGGGTTTGTACGGAGGCATCCAAGCCAAGCTATGTACCATCTAGTTTCCCAACTGTGGATTTTGACTGATATTCTGCCCAGGGATTTAAATCATTTACATATAAGAGTAAAATATCATTTCGATGGAAGCTTGCCAAATCAATGGAGTGGAATAGTGGATATTGAAACCTCCCGAGCAATCACAGAAAGCTGGTAACTTGGCAGTGGTAGTTGGCTGAGAAGAGGAGGAAGAGTTGCGAGTCCTACGACCGTCGACTGAGAAGAGAAGTAAGGGTTGCGTTCGTCGGCTGAGAAGAGGATGAAGGGAAGCGGTCACTGGCTAAGAAGAGGAGGAAGTTAGGCTGCGGTGAGAAACGAAATGAGGAAAAGGGAGAAGACTCTCTAGGGTTTTCAAAATAAGGTTATATATTCACGTCAACTGGTCATTAACTCATGGTTAAAATCAATTGGTCATTACAATTAGGGTTATGTTGGGACGGGATGAGGCCTGAACCCAGGCCTGACCCAACCCTAACCCAGGGTCATAATTTTTCAACCCTAATCCACCTTCAGGGCCAGAAAACTTGGCCCAGACCCTGTTGGGGCTGAAGGCGGGTTCAGGCCAACAGAGTGAAACTTACACCCCTACCCAGAAGACAATAGAGAGCCTGTTCCTTGGGGAATCTCTGACCGAGCGGTGGGGGAGGTAGGCTAGTTTGGTGTTGACATCAAAGTAGATGGAATTCAAAATCATGTCATAAGAGCGAGAGTTGAAAGTCCATCTATGCAGATTTCGCTCCATTCAGAGGTGGTTAATGGTAGCACAGAAAGCAAGTTTCTCACTAATGTCACAGATGGTAGAGCCCGGAAATGTAATGGCAACCCAGATCCATTCCCTACAAAAAGGGAGAACTCTCCTACTAGAAGGTCAACAATGTCTAAGAACCTTTTTCCAAATGGCGGAGGAGAAGGGGTAAGAGAAGAACAAATGGTCAACATCTTCGTTGCCATTCCAGCACAAACAACAGGCAGGAGGAACTTGTATGTGACGGAAAATGAGGTAGGACTGTATAGGAAGGCAATTGGAAAAGACCCACCAGGTGGTGAAATAATGACGAGGAATGTGACCTTCGGACCAAAGGAGATTCCGCTGAGAGCTAGGGGCAGAAGGTCTGACAAAGTTCTAAGTAAAGGAAGAGTTGAACAAGTTGGAAGTGGAGGGCTTTCAAAGGACGGAATCATCTCTGCCACTATGCCCTGGGGGAAGGGGGGGTTGGCCCAAATGTCATCTAGAGGGGGAGGGGAAGGAGGGGGCCCAATCATCATTATGGATGATGGAAGAGACAGTAGTTGATCGATCAAGACCAAGGGAATAGATAATCCTAGGGCTAACTGCATGAAGAATGACACCCAACGGGTGCCAAGGATCAAGTCAGAGGGGCATAGAGGCACCATTACAAAATCGCCTTCCGGTTTTGGGGAGACAGACATTGCTCCGGCGGGTAGGGTGGAGGAACTTGCTGGAGTCAAAATATTTCCAAAGAAAGGAACAAATGAGAGATTCAATGGCTTTAATGGTCACACCAATAGAGTTACATGGATTGGAGAACCAATCGGTAAAGCTCAAACCTCCCAGCATAAGAGAGAAGTTTGCTCTTCCACAGCTGCAGCCTCTTCCTCAGGAGATAGAGGATGCGAGTGCAATGATAGGCCTAAGCCTGGCAGGAATGAGGGGAACCCCAAGATACATGACTGGGAGGGAGCTAAGAGTGAAACCAGTAATCTCAAGGAGACGATCAAAAGCAGCTTTAGAAATCCCAGAAATTAAGATGCGAGATTTGAGAGGGTTAAGGCGGAGACTCGAGAGCCTTTCAAAAAGGTAAAGGGAAGACATGATGGAAGAAATGGAGGAATGATCAGCTTTAGAGAAGCTCATAAGGTCATCGGAAAAAGCAAGATCGGGAAGGGAGAGAGGCTTGCATTTTGGCATGTGGGAGATGAGGTGGAGGCTGGTGGAAGATTGGATGGATCTAGAATGGACCTCAAGGCCAAGCGAGAAGAGGAAAGGGGAGAGAGGGCATCCTTGAAGAATTCCAACAAAGGAATGGAAGAAGCCAGCAGGCTACCATTTACCAAGAACGAGAAACGGAGGGTAGAATTGTAGGCTAGGATCCAACGGACAAAGTTAGGGGGGAAGGACATTTGGAGAAGTATATTTGAGATGAAGTCCCAACAGATAGTCAAAAGCTTTATGAAGATCAATCTAAAGAAGGGGGCCGCCGATCAATGGGATTTCCACTCAAAGCCTCGAACAATCTCATGGCAAAGGATGATGTTATTAGCTATACTCCTACCAGAGATGAAGGCAGATTAGCTTTGACTGACCAAGGAATCAACGACTTCCTGGATACGGTTGGCTAGAATTTTGAGAATGAATCTATAAATCAGGTTACAAAGAGAGATGGGTCTAAAATCCTACATGGAAGTGACTCCATCGGATTTGGGGATGAGACAAGGGAAGGTTTGGTTCACACCATTGATCTGACTTGGATCAAAGAAGCAGCTTTTGATAGCCTGGATAAGATCCTCCTTGATGATGCCCCCAGCAAGAGAAGAAGCTCATACTGAAACCATCCGGCCCGGGAGCTTTACTGACCTTGTGGGAGAGGACAGCAGAGGTGATTTCCTCATCAAAGGGAATGGCTTGAAGAGAGGGGAGAAGGTGATTAGGGATGAATTTGTTGATCAGGGAGGGGGGAGAGGAGGATGGGAGGAAGGGGACGGGGTGGTTGAAGAGATCATAGAAGTAGGAAGAGGCTCCAGCTTCGATGTCAGCAGGATTCTAAAGAGTAGCTCCATCTCTGGAGGTAAGAATGGGGATGGAGTTTGCATTATTCCGACCTTTGATGGTGTAGTGGAAGAAAGCAGAGTTGGAGTCTCCAAGATCCAGCCATTTGATATGAGATTTTTGCTTGAGGAAGATCTCTTTTTAGGCCAAGAGCAAGGAAAGCTCAAGACAGACAGATTTTTCCTCCTCAGTTAAATCAGAGTTATGGAGATCCAAAAGGAGTCTGACTTGGATAGCCTCAAGTCTGTATTTGCAAGAGGCGGCTCTGTCAAAGATGTTGCTGAAGCACCTAGAATTTCATAGCTTGAGGGCAGCTTTGACGTTCCTGAGCTTCCTGGAGAAGGCAATGAGAGGAAAGGAGAAGGAATAGACAAGGAGACTCCAAGCTTCCAAAACAAGTGGGGAGAAATCAGGGTGAAGGATTCACATGTTGAAGAATTTGAAGGGCTTTGGACCAAAGGAGGAAGAAGGATAGGTATGGAGGGAAATGGAACAGTGATCAGAGATGGAAGGGGAATCAAATGTGGCATGGGATAACGGAAAGGAAGAGAGCCACACTTCATTAACAAGGGCCCTGTCAATCTTACAAGCAACCCTGTCAACCCAACTTTTACGGTTTTGCCAAGTAAGTTTAGCACCAGACCAGCGAAGTTCAAACATGCCAATGTCCTCAATACAATTGTTGAAAGCCTCCATGTGGTCAATGGGACCCCCTCCCTGTTTCTCGTGGCTAAATATGACAACACTAAAGTCGCCCGTTATCCCCCAAGGAGAGGAGTCAACAGAGAAGGATATGGATTGAAGGTCAGTCCATTAGGAGAGTCTTTCACAAGCCTGATTGAGAGCATAAACAATGGTGAGGAGAGAACAATTGGAGCCACAGAGGTCAGATATGGAGAGAAGAATGGACTGGGAAGAGGTGGTGAGGGAAGTGATGCGGAGAAAAAGGGGGTTCCACAAGATCCAAATTCGTTTATTGGGACAATCAGAATAGTTGGCAAGAAAGGACCAGAATGGAGCTATGGAGGCTACAATGCGGGGAGCGTTTGCCTCAAGGACTCTGGTCTCAAGCAGGCAGCAGAGAGGGGATTCAGAAGATCTAATTCGGGATCTAATGAAAGCATGCTTGGCCAGGGAGTTGAGGCCTCTTACATTCCAAATGGTCCAAGGGGTTATAAGGAAGGGATGTAGGTTGGGGGCAAAAGCTCAAGGGAGCTAGAATAGGTTCTCCGGTGACCAGCAGAGGAGGAAGAGGAGCTTCCCTTATGCCGCTGATACTCTTTGATGGGGGACGTCCAGGTTGAGGCAGACATTGGAGGCCGACCTCAAGTAGAGGCCCGAGTGCAATGCTTCGAAACCTGGGCAGGCCGGATGCCTTTTGGGGGCACCTTTCTCTTGGGGGAGCTGGCACTGGCATGGGGGGAGCTAATTCCTTCAACAGGATCATCAGCAGCAGGCAGAGGAGCGGGGCCAATGAGAGGGCCCAAGGGAGCTGGCAGAGAATCAGTAGAGGAAGGCATAATGACAGCCATCAATGCTGAGATTGTAGACTGATTGGGCAATCTGCAAGGCAGCGGCAATGTTGGAGGAGGCAAAGCATCAGTGGTCTGGGCCTTGGGGTCAGGCGGAGAGGCAACAGAGATTGGCGGAGAGGCAGGGATTGAATTGTTTTAGTCAGTCCTCATATTATAATCCACTGTATCTCATATGAAATATTTTGTTAAACATAGAGTATTATTATAAGACCAAAGGAGAAGAATAAGGATAGTGGTAAAGCACAAGCAAATTACTTTGCTGTATAAGACATGACAGACACACGTTGAAAACCTTCAGCATCCAGAGCTACTCGAATGGCTCCTACACGCCCATCCATCATGTCACTTGGACTGACAACATCTGCTCCTGCTTGGGCCTATTCACAAAACCGAGATGATTCAATTAAAAACAATTCTGGACGCAGAATGGAATAGCATGTAGATAGACCAGCTGTATTATATAGAATCCTCTGAGGTTACCTGCGCAACAGCCTGTTTGCACAACTGATGGACTGTTTCGTCATTCATTATAACTCCTGCAAAATATGAACATAGCATCTGATTGATAAATCAACTCATTGTTGCATGACAAATGGAATTTAAATAAAAATTCAACAAAAAATGAATAATTGAAATCTTGGTTGTCCTACTTTGGGGGCTTACCACACCATCCAACTTCTGAATCAGTCAGCTACTCAGCTCAAGACCAAAAAAGTTCCAGAGTGGAAGAAGGTGATGCACTCAAATATAAATACCACTTCATAGTTGATAGGGTAAACAGATAGGTAATTTGTCATATAACATTATTAAAACTAATAAACCAGCAATAGGTTAAGGAGAGAAGAAGAAGAAGAAAGAGAGAACACAAGGGAAGAAGAAAGAGTTCCTGCTGTTAGTAGCAAGCAGAATCGTAACGAAAACTCCTCACCCTTGTCCAATATATAAAATCAGAAGTACAACCAATAAAGGAAACTTAAATAGAGCCAAAGAAGGAAAAACAATCTAGGAAGAAAACTACCTTATCTAGAAGAGTAAGACTAAGAAAAATGGAAACAAACTTAAACTCACACAAAAATACTAATACCGCACACGGATAAGTGGATGTGTACATGATAACTATGTACCCCTATGGTACATATGGGGTACATCCGTACATGACACATCAGCTGCTCAGCATCCACAATATATTTGGTAATGAGGTTGACACTCAATAAGGTTTCCACTACCCATTTAAGGAGAACATCCAAAACAGAAAGTTGGCTATGACTGGTTCATCTTATTTCATACTACCAGTGTGAATTAGATCAAGGCCTCTTTCTCTATCTTGAAGGACAAGAACACCACTCTTCAGTTCAGGATCAAAGACGTGAGTTTTTCATTCTTTTCTTACTTTCATTATTTATAGCCTCTTTTTTCCTTCAAAGTTTCTGAAGAGCTTTACCCTCCTGTTTTATTTGATATTTTCTTCTTTTTTTTTGTTCTGTTTGGTTTTAGAAACTCCGAAACGACCACGATTCCACAAGAATGCAATTGTTCATCAGGATCTCAAGCCCTCAATTTGGTGGATTTTGGACAGGTAATTCTATGAATTTATCTATTTCGATTGCCTCAACTCTTTCTTCCCTCTTCCAAATGGGGGCTGACGGCAAATATTCTTCTCTGGCCAGAGCAACGCGGCATCGGCCGTATCTAAGAAATAAGAGAGTTCGAAATCTTCACTTTTTTGGGAAAAAACTTTCTAAGTAAAAAAATCAAGTTTTTCCTCTAGATTCATTGTCACATAATACTTTTAAATCATAAATGCATGTTCTAGAAACAAAAGCATGGACAATTAAAAAAAAAAAAAGTCAGGGTTTATGAAGAAATTACCCCAAAAAAATGAGATTTTCTTCAAAAGATTGAGTTGCTGATGGAATACTTGCTTCACTCATGTTAAATCACCCATTTGTAGTCGTTTTTTTTCCAATAGATTGAATCCCTGACTTTTTTTTTTTTAGAGTGATAAGAGATTAGAAGAGGTGAAGGAACTTTTCTACCCAAGCAAAATTCGTGTCTGAAATAATAAGAGCCAGTTTGCCCTTTTAAGCGTGTATTGTACCATATCAGTCTGATATCATACTGTATCGATAAGTATCGATCAAAATAATAGGTTACTCTATGATACTGTACCGATACACTAAGGAAAACAAAGATTCGTGGGGATTTATAAGTATTGAAGAGTATCGTTATGTATCAGTAGTATCGGTGTGTAACATAAAGATACTTAAAATATTTTAAAATGCACTGTATCATATCGATGGTCACCGATATGTATCGTCCGATACGGTATGATACCCATCAATACTTTAAACCTTGCAACCAATAACAGATCAAAAGAGCAATCGGAAGAAGAATAAATAGAGATTGCAGGAAGAAAGGGGGAAGGGGAAATCGCACAAACTCCACAGCCACGTAGGCTCTTAAACTCAAATAATTAACTCAAATTTCATTCTTCAAATCTGATCAATATTGTCCATCAGTTTTACATATAAATAGAAGAAAATAAATCTCAAAACTGAAACGTTGTCCTACTAAGAAATTAACTCAAATTGGAAACACAATATCATACCATATCTACCAAATCAAGAAAAAAGAGAATAAAATATCACTCCTACGGTCACAAGTGATTTCTGTTGTTTCTTGTGGCTTAAGAGGAAGATCATATTAGCTCAGTGGGAAAGTTTTGAATAACATTGATAGTGCCTGCATCGGACAATGTGAGATGCTCTCTACATTGAGTAGCTGGTGTTGAGGATTATAGGTTGTTACAAGATAGACAGGCTTAGCTCGTGAGTGATTGAATGCTGTTGTCGTTTCGGCTGATGGAAACAGTAATCGTTTTATCTTGTGAACACTTACTGGAGTTGATGGAGAAATAAGGGACTCACGACATTCAACCGCTCCCTCTGCTACATGACCTGACTGATGCCTCCCTCCCCTCCGGCGGCCTCTGCCATCGGCCTGTCTCCTTCTCCCGCTGCCCCCTTGCCCTGGCCTTTCTCCCGCCACCTCTCCCACTCCTTCCCCTGACTCCGACAACCCTCCTGCCCTTCTCAATCGTCCCTGGACTTCTGTCGTCTCCTCCCTCCCTCCCTCCCTCCCTCTCCTAAACTTCCTCCCTCCGAGGGTCATCCGCTTTTGTTCCACCCACATACAACTCTCAATTCCTCCACTGTGGGGCTCTGTCCTCCTAGCCTTCTTGCTAGTGAAATCTTGAAATAGGGCAACTGTGTCATCGGATTATTTCTTGGCACCCATCCCCCTTTTCCCATTGTCAAGGCCTCTCCTGAAACATGGAAGCTCTTTGGAACTCTTTCCATCTTCATGGTTGAATCTGGAACCTTTATCTTTGTCTTCTCCTCTACCCTGGACAAATCCACTGCTCTGGACGGTGGTCCTTGGTATGTAAGGGAAAAACCCATCTTTCTTCATCAGTGGGATGAGTATTCCCATAGTTATCACGGCGTCGCCTAGGCGGTGATTTGACGTCCCAATGGAAATCAGAGGGCATGGCAGTACACCGATTTATGTGAGTCACGATTTGTTGCCGCCAGGGCCGTATAGGCGTTGCCAAGGCAGCACCATGGACGCCATCTCACGCCTATTATACTAATCTATTGCTTTTTTTTTTTTTTTACTTACTATTAGGTGAAACCGTGAAATACAAAAAGAGAGAAAGTCGAAAACCCTCAAGTCTCAAGTTGAAAACCCTCGAAGCTAACCTGTTGCCTCCGACTGCTGACCTTCTCCTTCTCCGGCACAGGCAATGAACGTGAACCCTGGAAGCTGACTTGCGACTGCTGACCTTCTCCTTCTCCGACACCAGCAGTGAACCTGACCCTCGAAGCTGACCTGTGACTGCTGACCTTCTCCTTCTCCGGCACCGACAGTGAACCTGAACCCTCAAAGCTGACCTGCGAGGCTAAGACTACTGACGTTCTCCTTCTCCGGCGACTGACGTCCTCCTTCTCCTTCTCCGGCAGCAAAACCAAGGTAAGGGGCCGCCTGCGACGTCTTTCTCCTTCTCTTTCTTCTTCTTCTTCTTCATCTTATTCTTCTCTGCTTCTCTGCTTCTCTTTCTTCTTCTTCTTCAGTCCTTCTCTCCTCCTTCTTCGTCTTCTGCTTCTTATTCTTCTTCTTCTTTGCTACTCAGCTTCTCTGCTTCTCTTTCTCCTTCTCTATTCCTGACAAGTGACTTCCTTCTTCTCTTCTTCTCTTCTTCTCTCCTTCTCTCCTCCTACGTCTTCTGATTCTTCTTCTTCTTCTCCTTCTTCTTCTCTGCTTCTCTTTCTCCTTCTTCTTCTTCAGTTCTTCCCCTTCTCTGTTCTTCTTCGCTTCTTCTCTCCTTCTCATTTCTTTCCTCCTTCGTCTTCTGTTGCTTCTCTTTCGCCTTCTTCTTCTCTGCTTCTCTTTCTCCTTCTTCTTCTTTGGTTCTTCTCCTTCTCTATTCCTCCTTCTATGATTAATGTTTTATAACAGCATAAATAGAGTTATAGAAATATAGAATTAGTTCTTAATCAAAGTATTGGATTGCTTGTTTTACTGCCTTATTTTAATCCTTTCTTGGATCATTTGTTAAGTTGCTTCTGACTACTGATTTGAATTTTTTTTGGATTTTGATGTTGTTCTAATGGTTTTTGGTTAACATATATGTTAATGTTACTGTTTAACAAGTGTTTTATATGTTATAGGGTATATATTCTAGGCTTGTAGCATACTAAATAACTTTAAAAAATAGGAAAAATAAAAAAGTATATACTAAATAATTTTAGAAAATAGAAAAAAAAAAAATGACACACGGGCGATTTGACCGCCATTGCAATGTCAAAACGGGGGATTCATCGCCAAATCAATTAGCCACCCCTCCACCGCCTTGGATTGATTTGACGCCGTGACAACTATGAGTATTCCTCTATTGGCCGCTCTAAGCCGTCGTCCATTCCTCTCTGGGTTAACTTTCCTAACCTCCCTCTTCATTTCTGGTGTCCCAAGGGTCTGAGTTTGGTTGGATCCATTATTAGCAAGCCCTTATACTCCGACAAACACACAAAGCTGATGGACAGGCTCTTTTATGCTCGTATCTATATAAAGGTCCAAGCAGAGCAGTTGCTCCCCTCTTCGGTCACAATCATCGATGGTGAAGGCCACTTGTTCGTTTAATATGTCCATTATAACTGGATTCCACCCATTTACACCTTTTGTAAAACTTTTGGCCACAACACTGCCAACTGTGTGAAGATTCAAGCCCCCATTGATCAATCTGCTATTCTGCTCCGACCGATCTACCTGCTCTGATGATCCCTGAGTTCTCTTCTCAGCGAAGGGGAAGAACAAAAAAAAAAAACACAATTAATGATATTAATGGAAAAAATACTACTATCGAACCCCTTCAAAGGAGAAACTCAGTGACCAATCGGCCATCATCGGAATCTACTACCACTACTCAACCTTCTGAAGCTAATGTCCACTGTGCTTGTACCGCTAGTCCTTCGGAGTCCCCTGCGGCCATTAGTTCCAATCGCTTCTCGATGCTTGCGACTCTTACAAAAATCAAGGATGGGATCCATTCCCCTCCTGATTCCACTCCACTCCCTGTCCCCCCTGCTTCCTCTCTGCTTCCCCTTCTCCCTCTTCCAAACTCTTTCCCCTCTTCTGCTAACCCCCCTCTCTCCTTTTACCCTCGAAATCCTTTACTCTTCTGGCGAAACCCCCTCAAACCAAACCTCCTCCTCAGACCAAAGCGAACCAGTTCAACCTTTTAATGCTTGCATCAATTCCTACCTATCCACTTGCTTAACACTTTCTCTAAGTTCCCCACGAACCACCCCCACTACCCAGGGAATCTTTATAACCCGACTGGTCCCTTCAACTCAACCTATTCTACCCTGGCTGACCCATCCTTGACCCACCTTACTCTGCCTAACCCTCCTTTAGATCCACAACCCATCTCCGACCTGCCTCTGCTGGATCACTCTCGTTTGGATCCAAACCCACTTTCATCCTTGCCCGACTCGTGCCACCCTGCTACCTCTTTGTTGTTGGACTCTGCCGATAGCCAACCCCGCTCAACCACCGTCGACCTGGATGCTCTATGGTCTCCTTTCTACTCCACTAATGCTACGGCCTTCGAAGGCCCCTGGTCTATCACCGTCAATCGTCTGTTGGACCACCCTGGTTCATCTCCTGCAGATACTCAAGCCCCCATTGCCGATGCATCTCTGGCCTTGGAAGGTCCTGTTCAATGCTGGTTGCCACTTGTCTCACTGGCAATAATCGGTTCTCCTCACTCTTCTATCTGTGACTCTCTGGCCTTGAAACGCCCCTCCACCGCCGCCACTAGAGAATCCCCTAATCAACACCGTCAGCCTCTCGCTGATGGTCCTTGTATTTTAAACCCTCTGCCCTTGGAAGGCACCCTGCCACCGCTTCTAAAGACTCACACGACCATTGCCGATTGCTTCTAACCAATGGTTCTGATGATTTGTTGCTACCCTCTACTTCAACTTTGGCTCCATCTGGCCAAACACCTGTTGCCACTGTATTGGCACTAACATCCTGTTATTACCTGTGCCACCTTTGAAGATCAATCCCTTTTGGCCTCCATGCCGGCCATGAAGAACTCCCTGGCTGTGAATTCTGATGCAATTGAGCTAACCACCCCCATAGCCAGTGGCTCCCCTGCCTTTGGTTAAGCTTCCCAAAAAAAAAAAAAAAAAAAACTACCACCTCTTTTAAGTCTTCATCCAGGTCCATAAGCAGCCTTTCCCCTCACTCCCCTGTCATTGGCTACACCTGAAGATCGACCCTCAAATCCACCCCATCTGTTTTTCGAGCAGAGATAGTGTTTCCCAATACCTCCAACCTATTATGATTCCTTAGACTGTGTGGAATGTGCGGCGTCTCTACTCCTCCTCCAAACAAGTTGACATCCGATCCCGCATTCGTGCCTCCAAATCTAATCTCTATTGTCTTCTAGAAACAAGAGTTCTCAAAGCTAATGCTACGCGCATTATCTCCTCCATTGCCCTCTCTTGGTCTCACATCACTTCCTCCCTAGAATTTGGATCCTTTGGGACCCTTCCTCTCTCATGATTACAACTCTTTCCTCCTCTGCTAAGGCCATTCATCTTTCCATTTCCCACCTCTTGGGTCCCCACATATACTATCTCTCCATCATCTATGCCTTCAATCTTGCCCCCTGCCACACCTCCCTTTGGATTGACCTCCGTTCCTTTGGTCCCACCACGGGATCCAGTCCTCTTGGGCCATTGCTGGAGACTTCAATATCATCCGTTCTAGTCATGAGAAACATGGTGGAAACCCCATTGATCCCCATGTTGTGGATTCCTTTAATGACTGTATTGAGGATATTAGTGTTGATGACCTCAGATGGTCGGGTGTCAAGCTCTCCTAGCACAACAGAAGATCTGGCTCTCTCTGGGTTGCTTGCAAGTTAGATAGAGTCCTTGTCAACGAATCCCGGCTCACTTCTTTTCCCTCCTCCCATGCTTACTTTGACCTCCCTAGAATCTTTGACCATAGCCCTATTTCCATCCATATCCTTCCTTACATCTCCTTTGGCCCTAAGCCCTTTAAATTTTTCGACATGTGGTGGTCCTCCCACCCAGACTTTCCTCCCTTGGTGAGGGAAGCTTGGAACATTCCCATTAATCCTTCCCTCCCCCCCCCCATTGCCTTTGCAAAGAAGCTCAAGAATGTCAAAGCATCGCTGAAGCTCTGGAATTCCTCCACCTTTGGTAATATTTCCTCCTATGTCTCTTCCTGCTAGGATAGACTTCTCTCCATTCAATCCAAGAATCCAATCTGACCTCAATCCTGTCCTTGCGGCCAAGGAAAAATCCACTTCCTCGGAGCTCTCTCTCCTCTCTCTCCGTCAAAAGGCTAGGATCAAATGGCTAGACCTTGGAGACTCTAATACTACTTTCTTTCATAGATCTCTCAAGGCTAGAAACAATGTGAATTCCATTCCCAAACTCATCTCCCCCTCTGGTTCTGAGGTTACCAACCCCAAGGCCATTAAAGTTGAGGTTGTTTCTCACTTCAAAGGAATCTTTCTTCCCCCCCATCTCCCCCCTCCTCCCATTCCTCATCTCCACCTCAACAAATTTACCCTTTTGGATCTCCTCCTTGGCCTTCAGGCTATCCCCTCTGAGGATGAAATCCTTTATGCCGTCCTCTCTCACAAGGCCAACAAAGCCCCCGACCTAGATGGCTTTAGCATGGGATTCTTCTCCTCTTACTGGAATATTGTCCGTCAGGATCTTATTCTTGCCATTCGTAGCTTTTTCTTTAATCCTAGTCAAATCAGTGGTGTCAATCATCCCTTCCTCTACCTCATCCCCAAAAAGAGGGAGCTGCCACCATGAATGATTTTAGGCCTATCTCCCTTTATAACCTACTCTATAAATTTGTGGCCAAGATTCCATCCAACAGAATCCAAAAAGTCATTGACAGTCTGGTGAGCCCAAATCAATCTACTTTCATTACGGGTCGAAGCATTGCTGACAATATCCTACTTTGTTATGAGATTATCCGCGGTTTTGACCGCAAATCCCACTCCTCTACTGCTCTCCTTAAGATTGACATTCATAAGGCCTTTGACACTCTAAGCTGGGATTTCATCTCCTTTGCCCTCCTTAACATGTCCTTCCCCCCTCCTTTGTCCATTGGATTCACTCTTGTATCTCTTCCCCCAAATTCTCTGTCCTTGTCAATGGCAGCCCTACTAGGTTCTTTCATTCTCGGAGAGGCATCCAGCAAGGATCTCCCCTGTCCCCCCTATTATTCTCCCTTGCCCTTGAAGTCCTATCCAGATCCATCCAATCTACCATTGACCTCCATCTTATCTCCCCCATCCCCAAATGCAAATCCCTTCTCCTCACCCACCTTGCGTTTACAAATGATATCATGATCTTCTCTAAAGCTGATCCCACTTCCATTTCCACCATTATGGACTCCCTCCATGCCTTTGAATCCATCTCTGGCCTCCGCATTAACCTGCTCAAATCCAGTCTCTTCCTCTCTGGTATTTCCCCTGATGCCCAGGCTCATCTCCTTAGCATTAATGGATTCTCCCTTGGCACCCTGCCTATCAAATATCTTGGCCTCTCTCTCTCATTACTTCTAGGCTCTCCGCCTATCAGTGCTCCCCCATGCTGGACCTTCTCAGGAAGAAGCTCCAACTATGGAAAGGCAAACTGCTCTCTTATACTGGCCATCTCACCCTCATCCGATCTGTGTTCCAATCCATGTACCTTTATTGGTCTGGAATCTACTCCCTTCCCGCTTCCATCATTAAGATAATTAAAAGAATCTTCTGCTCCTTTCTCTGGAAAGGCTCCAAAGCCTTCAGATTCCTCCTTCCTTTCGGGGCTAGGACAAAGTCTGTCTTCCCAAATCTAAAGGGGGGTTGGGCATTAGGAAGATCAAAGAGGTCAATTTTGTGGGCATTCTCAAGCTCATTTGGAAAATTGTTTCAAAGCAGAATGGGATTTGGGTTAACTGGGTTCATTCCTACCTCCTTGAAGACTATTCCCTCTGGACCGTCCTTGTCCCTCCAGATGCCTCCTGGATCTGGAGGAAAATCCTTTCCCTCCGGCCTCTGGCTCTCAATGCCATCTCCTTCTCCATTGGTAATAGGCTCACCACCTCTTTATGGATGGACCCTGGCACCTAGCTGGTATCATCTCCTCCCTGATCTCCCCTAGAACCATCTACTCCTCCGGCATTCCCAAGTCAGCTCTGGTGGCCCACATCCTCTCTTGGGTGGTCCCCTCCTCCATCCCCCCTCCTCTCCATGATATCTGGTCTTCTCCCCCCCCCCGGCTCCCTCCGGGGCATAGAGGTAGAGTAGACATTTGCACTTGGCTCCCCTTATCCGATGGGATGTTTTCCTCTGCCTCTGCTTGGTCTTATGTCAGATATTCGGGTCCTCTAGTTCTCTGGCGTAATCTCGTCTAGTTCAAAGGACACATCCCCCGTCACAACCTTACTCTCTAGAGATGCCTCACTTATGTTATGGCCTCCCTACCCAAGCCTTCCTTATTCATCGGCATATCCCTATTTCTCCCTCCTGCTGCTTCTACCCTCTTGGAGCGGAAGACATCAATCATCTCTTCTTCAACTGCCCCTTCTCTTCCTCTGTCTAGAAATTGGTTCTTTCCAAATGTTGGCCCTCCAATAGACCCATCTTGGTCTTTGATAGAGAGTGGATTTGGTTGGATATGACCTTCTCTGGCCCCTCCATCTGTGACACCATTGGGAAGCTTGCCTTTTCAGCCACGATTAGCCACATCTGGATGGAAAGTAACATTCGTACACGGTCGTCCAACTCTTGCTCCTTGGACAAGATTTGAAATGCCATCTATTCTGATGTTACCTCCAAAATCCAATCCCTTCGTCCTAAGCTTGTCCTCAACTCCCTGAGAAATAGACATATCCTTGCCTCTTAGAACCTTCAGATAGACACCCCGCCTCCCCCCTAGCCCCTCCCCCCTTCCCCTTGCTTGGTTCCTTCGGTTGCTCTCTTGCCTTCCATTAGCTGCTGCCTACCGGCTCCCTCTTTCTTTGGTTCGGCTGTTTTGGCTTTTTTTTTTTTTTTTTTGGGGGGGGGGGGCGCTTCTATTGGCTTGTTGGGCTTGGCCACCCTCCCCCTTTTTTCATCCTTTGTATATTCTTTTCTCTTGGTAACGAATTAATTTATTCATCCAAAAAAAAAAATATCACTCCTACGTATCTACCCAAGTAACCCAACCTTCTAAAACAAAGAGAATCAAAAAAAACTAAATATTGCATCCCTACATATCATTACCAACCCCCCTTAGACAAGAAAACGGTTTGCCTTGGTTGCATCTTGGCTTAGGCCTCCAAAGAGGGTCATTCCAGTCCAGCCATGCGAAGGCAACTGCATCAACACTGCCAGAATTTAATGCATCAAATCAGTACTGCCAAGGAGAAAACTGTAATTACTTCATAACCAAGAACTGAATCAGCACCATATCAGGATCAAAGAACTTTTAGAGAATGGGCTTCAATGCCTCAAAAAATTGAGGTAATCCAATGGATGGATTAAAAGTATCAAGGACAGAAAAAAAAAATATGCCAAAACCCTTGAAAAACAAGGTAGACCAACTTCAGTATATCAGCACCAATAAGTGAAAGTTGAGAGAGATCTTAATAACAATGGGAAACCCTAGTTCTTCATTATGTCATCAACTAGAGTTTCAGACAAAGCGTACAAACAGCATTGGTTGCTGTGTACCACAAAAAGAGCTCGAAGGACTCTCAAAATAGAAGTAAGAGAAAAAACACTAGAGCTTTATTGCTCTGATACCGTGTAAGAAAACCAAAACCAAAGCTATAAACCAGAACCAGGAGAGAGAGGGAGAGAGAAAGAAGACGGAAGAGAATGAGAGTGAAAGAGTGTTATGCAATAGGATATGTTCTCCCCCTATCGACCAGCCTATATATTAAATAAAGATAAGAAAAGTACAATCAAAACAGGACTCTAGATCCTGCCCTCATCAGGAAACCAATGAAAAAGATGAGAAAGAACTCTAACTAACCTTAAACCTTAGCTATCGACTTAAGCTAAGGAGACCGAGACTATTCCCACGGTATGGAGGTTTATGGGAGTCCATAGACCTCCAACCAAGACAACACTAAACACTATAAAATAAGCCTATTCAAAAAAAAAAACAAAGCAATAAACACAAATTAATATAAAATCGTTAAGTTTCAACAAGGCATGCTGCTGCCTTGGACACAAGAAAAATCCTGGATGCCTAGGCAATGCCCTGACAACTATGATGGGTTGGTAAAGGGCTGGGGTGAATGCATGACCCATCCAACCCTACACCATTCCAAATGAGGCTGGTTTAGCAGGGACTACACAGCTTTTGGGTGAAGCTCCTATCTCATCATTTGGTAGGCCCATTGTGGATTCAGGTTTCACAAAAACAAGACCTAATCAGAGCTGATTTTTTTTAACCTATTTCTATGCCTTCCATCTATTTTTTTGCACTTAATATTCTGCTTCTCCATATTATATCCGACCCTGCCCAACCTGGTTTGTTTCTTTCCCGCTCCATCCTATTAGCAGGTCAGGAATAGGGTTGAGGCTAGATCAAACAGGTCAGGTTCAGGGAAGTTAAAAACGGAACCAGATCCATCCGTACTTAAAAAGAGTAGATATTCATATGGTTTACTAATATCAGTATCTTCAAAGGTACTCATTTAATATTGTGGTTATTCAATTAAAATAAAGAACTTCTGTAAATTCAATGGTATAAAGAAAATTACGTATAGAAGTTAAAATTCAAGAAATAAAGTTTATAAAGCGATTAGGAGGGATGACAAGATCTGTGTTACCATCTTTTCTAACAATGCCATCATGCCTATCAGAGGAATAAGGATCCAATGCAACATCAGTGTAGATGACCTAAAGAAAGACATAAAGCACCTAAATAGCTGCCAAGGTTACACTCCAAAAAACAAAAGAACACAAAGACAGTGAAACATATCTACATACAATATCAGGGTACTTGTCTTTGAGCAGCGGTATTGCTCGAGGCACTGGACCATTCTCATTGTATGCTTCATCTCCTGTCGGAGACTGATGGATAAAGAGGAATATATTCATACATCATTGTACTTCACAGGGAAGAAATTTGAATTTGAGAAAGAGCTAGAGAGAGACAGACCTTCAAAGCATCTGGAACTTTTGGGAAAAGAATAATACTATTAATACCAACATCCCTAGCCTTGTAACCCTACAACAAGAGAATGCTTACTTAGATCCTGTTAAGTGGCTGTGTGTGTGGACAGGCAACAGGGAAGAGCAATAATTAGCTATAGCGTCAGAATGGTCATTCTGCACAGAAACTACACTGCAATGTGTAACTATTCTTCTGTTTACTTGTGGTATAAAACATTTCACAAATAGAATACAAGAAATAACAAAAACAATAGGTATCTCTACATTCAAAATGAACAGGTATGGATAGGCATTCCTTGTATATGGGTCCATACCCTATGATGTAATTCCTTCGGGTGTGCTGGCTGGTTCGCATTCTTATTGTTGTTGTTGTTGTTGCCTTATTCTGTGATTTACCCATCCTCTCAAAATTCCTTCTCCTTCTAATAAATTTGGTTATTTATCAAAAAAAGAACAGGGGTTAAAAATGCTTCCATATTATAGGTTTCCATTTTTTTATTTTCTTTCTTAACCTCTCTCTCTCTCTCTCTCTCTTTTCTCAAGTTAGTCAAAGCTTCTATAAACCATTCATGGATCAAGATCCTTTCCATGCAGAGAAACACTGCAATGTTGATTGCTTCTTCTATGACTAACAAGTTCTCTGAGGGTACAAAAGAGACTAGGACCACAGCAAGTGACCACACCAGAGGTATTAAGTTCCACTGATGGGATCCCAATAATTCCACACAACTATGGTAAGCTCAAACACTCCACAGAGCATTACGTGAGTGTTTGGTTACTTATGGGAGCAGAAAACTAGCTACACGTAAATCACCTCTTCTACAAGTCCATGTCTCATCCCAGCCTATAACATCCAGGCATAGCTCCAATTGGGGTGTCCTTTTCGCCTGAAAGTTTTGCAAGATAAGAAAGCAAATGTATGCATTACCCAAATATAAATAGAGTGTAAAAAGAATGTCTTCTAGAACTGAGCAAAAAAAGTGAAGAAGATAGAAAGACTCAAATCAATACGGACCTTCATGAATAAAAAGTGGATAGACAAAATTTGCAGGAGATATAGACGTTTCCTGGAATGCTGATATCAGTATAGGAGACATCCGATTACGTCGAGGACGCCTACTTAGTGGCTGAAACAAAATACCACTTTCTATCTTTAAAAAGGCAGTGTCAACACACAAATTTACAAATAAAAGTAACTCCATCCACATCAATAGATAGAAATACTAAAAACTTTTCAACCTAAATTAAAGGTCATTTACCAAAGAGCTGTTGATTTGAATGTTCTATAGTCCCTTCAACCTATTAACCAATTAAATTCACTAAAGGGGCTGCCCATTGGAACTACCAGACTAATATAATTAGTAGTAGATTTAAGGAATGGAAAAGTCATACGAGTGGAGAGATAAGAGGAGTTCCAACTGGTACAGCAGCTTTAGGGGGAACAGGTGGTGCTTCAGGAATATTTCCAGCCACAACTGCAGCTTCGCATTCCTCGACACTTAATCCCAACTTCTCTGGTGTCCTTTCCCGATCTTCACTTGCTCTGATTACTGGCAGAGACCGGTTTCGCTTCTAGATTGGGCGCTCAGCATTAATAAATTTGGCACTGTTTGAGGGTTTCAAGCCAATGTAGTTTCGATCATCCAAAGGTCTAATTGCTCCAACATTACTTGTCGAAATGGAGAAAGCACAGGCCATTGCTTCTATCTACCACCTTATCAGTATCTGCAATGGCACATTCCCAGTGTCAGCAAAACTGGAAAGAAAGTGAAAGGTCTGATAACGAAAATTTTTCATCAGACTACGTGGGAAGTAATTCAGAACTTGAAATCAAGAAGAGTGAATCTGGACAACTTTGAACCAAATATTAGAGGGAATTCAGGTGCAGTATAGGGTGGATGACTCATGAATCTTACCCAGTAAGCCCAAAGTACTGAGACAGAAGTTCAGCTTGAAAGCAAGGCAGGACTGGAGGCATTGTCCACTCAGGTAGTTGTCAAGTATTTATGATAGGATCAATCAATTATAGGAAGTGGGCCATCTACGATTTCTAGATTCTATACTAGCCCTGATCATCTACCCTAAAGGAGACAGTTTGACCGTTTGATTCATTGATCATTCCGCTGCCAGTCCAAGCCCCAAGGTCCAAGGCATGGCTTAAGGTTTTATTTTATTTTTTTCTTTTCTTTTTTTCTTTTTTTTTTTTTTTCTAATAAAAATTGCATAAGGTATCGGTTCTCTGATCGGGATTGGTTTCGAATATAGATAGATACTCCCTGGATTAGGCTCAATTGGACAGATTTACCCTTTTTTTTAAGAAAAAAGAAATTTGTCGTTTTACCCTTGGGCTATACCAATGGATCGGTATCAGATCGATATCAGTTAATATTATTCCAATCCGAGCAAATCAATTGATCCAATCCCAAGAATACAAATCATGGTCCCAAGATTTATATGACACAAAATAGAAAGCAAGATTTTGACTAATAAGAACAACTTTTGTTCAAAACAAATAAAACGAAGGACTGCAAAGATATGTATAAATTATTTGATTGAAAGAAAGTGTGGCTCCAGTAAATCATAATAAATTATTTATGAAGATTAAGCTGATGTATACCAGCGGGCACTTTCCTTTAAACCATAGACGCAGATACTATAGATTTGTAGGCTTCTGGTAATAGTGGTGCACTCTCTTATTACAACCTCTTCGAGTTTTACAAAGTAATGTTCAAACTCACAAGAGTAAACAATGAAAACAATGCATGAAATCCCACACTAGAACTCAAGTTTGTAGGAGAGAAATCTTCAAAACAAAGAAAGAGAGCTTCAGTGAGAAAATATCACTTGAGAATTCATTCTAACTGCCCTGGGATGACTTCTATTTATAGAGGCGAAAACCCCATCAAGGACCCTTTCCAAGAGAGGTGGCTTTATGAAAATAGCCATTAAAACCATTTCGAGTGCGCTTTGGACGACATGTAATGAGACGTGGATAATGTTGAACAAAGTACATTGAGAGCTATTTTAGAAGTTCTGGTAAGGACCAACGTTGGCTCTCAATGACTTGAAACCAGCGTCCTTTGAGGTGCAAACGACGTCGTTTTGGGCTCCATTGATGTCGATCTTGGTCTAAAGAAAAAATAATAGTTTTATATTAAAGCTCCATCCTGCCTCGACACAGTTTGGCTCAGCTCATGAAAAGTATCCTGTAACAACCTGAACATGAGTGAGGAGAGATATCTCTCTCTAAGGAGCCCCTTACCTTTAGAATCTCATTCTTTCATATTAACCTCTTGTCATTCTCTTCCACTTCTAATGTTGGACTAAAATTTCCACACAAAAGTGCCTCAACACAGTTTGACTCAGCTCGTGAAAAGTATCCTGGAATAACCTGAACATGAGTGAGGAGAGATACCTCTCTCTAAGGAACCCCTTACCTTTAGAATCTCATTCTTACAGACCCTTGTCATTTTCTTCCACTTCTAATGTTGGACTAAAGTTTCCACACAAAAGTGTCTTTATTAAAATAATTCTAAAACCAAAAAGCTTTGTGGAGGAAAAACCAAATTTCAAAACCAAAGACAATAAAGGTATTTTGAAACTTTATTTCAAACACATTTTCTAACTAAAAGACATGTAGATCTAACTTTAGTTTTAAAAACTTGGACTCAGGATTGGCCTTAATTTATTTCGATTTGAATTAAATTTGTATCAATTAGAATTAACCCAAAATCTTTTGGTGTTAAGAAGAAGGAAATAGATTTCACAATTGTGTTTTTTGGAATTTTTTGTTCAAAAGAAAGGCTTATAGATCTTGCTATAAAAGGTAAATTTTATTGATTTTATACTATTTGACTTGCTAAATTTGAATTTCATTGGTAATCGAAATCAACCCAAAATATGTTGGAAACCCAAAAAATGGAATAAAAAAAAAAGATCCATTACTGAAGACAAAAGCATCTATCCCTAACGCCTTACCCCTTCTCCCTCCAATCGGGAGCCAAACCCTAGGAGTGAGAGAGATTGAATGATTAGCAGTCAATAGTAGATTTTTTTTCTTAAAAAGCAAAGAACTTTTACCATATATTTTTTGTTTATTCAAATTACTTGTAGATATTGCTACAAGATGAAAATTTTCATTGATTTTCTGCTATTTGATTGACTAAGAGAATGAAAAATGGTAAAAAGTCAAAGATCAAAGAGCTTTCACGCCGCATTCTAGTTTAAAACGGCCTATTCCATTCACACTATATAGTGTAGAGCAAAAAAACCTTTCCAAGGATGAGTTCCCACCCAATTTGAATTTGTAAAGGTGTTTTGAACTGTTTGACATCATTGATTGAATCTATCTCATTCAATATTTAATGGTTTTAAGTAATCTTTGTTTCTATTTGAAATAAAGATCTCAAGCTATAATATTAAAGGCTTAGCCTATGTCTAGGGACGTCTGGCTCTAGTTTCTTGGTGTTAAAAAAAGTTTTCGGAGTTTCCTCAATATTCTTGACAATTTTTTGTTTTCAACTTAAAGCTATCATCTTTTAAGAGCCCGTTTGGTATCGTTTCTGTTCCAAAAACATCGTTTCGTGTCAAAAACGAAAATTTCAGTTTCTGTGTCAAAATGCAGTTTTTAAACGAAAAAATGGTGTTTCAAAATTTCAGATTTTTATCGGGAACGATATTTTTTTTTTTTTTGTAAAATGGAACGAAACTGGGAAGACGGAACTCCATTTGGAGTTTCGTCCAATCTCATTTTTTCAGTTTTTTTTTTCACTTTTTGTTCCAAAAAAACAGAAACATACCATAAGTGCACCAAACAGAAGATTCTGTTTTTTCGTTCCAATAGAACAAAAAAACTCCAAAAACATTTTTTTAGAACGATATCAAACGTTTGTTTTGTTTACAAACTCAAGTACTTCCTTTCACAATATTCTTTTATTTCATTTGATTCATTTAGGTATATTTACTGATATCATCATTTGAGTATGTCGTATTGATCTCAAGCTTATACATACTTTCGTTCTAGTTGCTAAAATGACTACGTTACAAGTAATGATAGCAATGACTTCTATCTATAATTTAGTAATACACCAAATGGATGTGAATATCGCATTTCTAAATAGTGTCTTCGAATAATAAATATATATCAACATAACCTGAATGATAAATAGTACCTTAAAAAGAACAAAAAATTTGTAAACTTGTAAAATCATTATATGGACTTAACCAAGCACCGAAACAAAGGCATGCTAAACTTGATATGATATTAATATCAAATGAATTTGTTGTAACTTATGCTGAAAGATGTTTATATAGTAAATTTCATCAAGGTAAATGATATTTATACTCCTTTATGTGGATGACATGTTAATTATGGGAACAAATTTAGACATAGTTATACAAACTAAAATCCTCTTGATGTCCAATTTTAAAACAAAAAATATGGGTGAGGATGATATTATTCTTGGTATCAAGATCATCAGGAATCTTACCAAAAATAAATAAGTAAATAAAGATCATCAGGAAAGAAAAGAAAGATAATTATGTCTCAAGAAAATTATGCAAAAAATGTGTTTAAAAAGTATAATTATTATTAATCACCTAAAATCAAAGACACGTCATTACAAAAATATTTGGGTAAACCAGTAAATCAAAAGAAATACTCACAGGTCATAGATTCTATTTCATACTTAATGAATTGTACTAGGTCTGATAAAGCATTAGCAGTTGGAAAGTTGAGTCAATACACTTAAATCCAAGTAAAGAGCATCAGCATGCCCTAGAAATACTAATGAGATATCTAAAGGATACTATAAGTTATGGTCTTCATTATAATAGTAATCCTACTATTTTGAAAAGCTATTGTGATGCTAATTGAATATCAAATACAAATGAATTTTTAACAAGTGGATATGTGTTTGCACTAGTAGTGGAAGGGTTTCATAAAAATAAGTAAAATAATCTTATGGTACAGGATCCACCATAGAAGCGGTATTTATTGCATTAGAAAATGCTAGATCTGAAGCCGAGTGACTCAAAAATCTAGATATTATTCTATTATGGAAAAAATCAATACTTTTTATATCACTTTATTGTGGCATCCAGGCAACTATAGCTAAAGCTAAAAGCAGAGTATATAATAGAAAAATGGCAATATATAAATGAAGGGATAATAGCTACATATTTTATGAAATTAGAAAGCAATTCAGCTAATATATTCACAAAACCAATGCCTACTAAGGTTAGACATGATTTATCTAAAAGAATAAGCTTAAGGCCCGTGTCATAAGTTATGTGATGGACACCCAACCTATGTGAAGAGGTAAATTCCTGAATTAGGTCTAAAAGGTACAAACGAAGTCATTGGATGACCAATTTAATACTATTATTTTTTATTTATTATTAATTTTTTTTAGTAGGTAGGGAGGAAAATTGGTAACAACCAGGAGGCTCAAACTTGAGACCTCTTGGTGAGCATGGGTTTTTTGCACACCACAACTTACCAATTGCGCTAGGCAGTTATTGTTAGTACTATTATTTAATTGTTCATTCTGGCTAGCTGGTAAAGTAATACCTCCATAAATAAATGAAGAGTCATAAACTTTTAATTAAGTAAAATCTCATAATTTGTGGAGGGATGTTAACTATGGTACACACTATGGGCACGTTTGATAACGTTTCTGTCGTTTCTGTTTCAAGAAACGGCAGAAACATAAATTTCCGTTTCTAGAAACAGAAACGGAATTAAAGGTGTTTGATAAGTCATATTTTTAGAAGTCGAAAGTAACCAGTGAAAGAATGGCCACAAGTCGTTTCCAGAAACGGCGAAACAAGTTGAACTTGTTTCGCCTGGGTCGTTTCTTGAACCATAAATAAGTAAAAAATTCTATTTCTATTTCTGAAAATAAGTGAAATGAAACAGTTTTATCAAACGCTTTTTACTCCGTTTCTACTATTTCTGGAAACAGAAACGGTAGAAACGAGTTTCTTGAAACGTCATCAAACGGGCCCTATGTGTGATACCCTACCTTCTAAACCCAGTTTATTTACCCGGTTGGTTCAATTTGGTCGTGTAGGGTCTGAAACCTATCGAGCTGAGGCGGATACCCTATGGAACATGATGGCAAATTTGGTCGTGTAGGGTCTGAAACCTATCGAGCTGAGGCGGATACCCTATGGAACATGATGGCAAGGGTGATCCTAAACTCGGAATAACCATATGAGTCTAAAATAGTGCATAGTGAAGTCTGTATTCCTAAGCCGTGCACTTGCATGTATCACAAGGCCATGTACGAACAATAGAAGGTACGTAGCTATATTCATGACAAGGACATATTTTAATCGTATACCTGGAGTGAAATACGTGTTGGGAGCCAAGTCCCATTGAAATCCCAATTATTTGGCTAAGTTTCGACTGACTAGTGGGTGGTCATAGGTGGGTCAGACCCACCAGTGTGACCTACTAGTCTGGTTATTAGATGTTTTGACCCAGGTATAAATAGAAATTATTATCCTTCTTTCCCCTCATTTAATGTTTTACAAGGTGGGTGAGAAGAGTAAAGAAGAGAGAGAAAAGAAAGAAAGAGAAGGGAAGAAGAAGGAAGAAAAGAGGAAGAGGTGCTCGTAATGCGATGCCAAGGTTAGATCTTTCGATTTTTGCGCCAGAAAAATGATCCTCGTCTTGTGATCTACATTTTGAGGTGAGTGAAACCCATATTTCTTAAACCCTCAAGAAACCCTAAGTGAAACCCTATGATTTGGGTTGAAATCCTTCAAATCTTGTTAATCCCACTTGAGAATATGAATCTAAGGTCTAATGAAAGAGCTACATGTTGATTTTGAAAGTTTTAGAGGAAAAAATCGTAAGAATTGAAAAGCATTTGGTGATTTCTTGAGTTGAAGAAGGGATTTGGGGTTTTGAAGGTATTCTTGTGCAAAGAGGTAAAATCCAAGTTTAAAACTTTGAATTAACCCTAAATCTAGGTTTAGAATCACAATATGGGACCTTAGATGTGTGAAATATGCGGTCGAATGGACCCTTGTGATTGTTTCAAAGTGAGATGAAGAATGGAAGTGAATAGCAAAATCTCAGTTCTGACTGGTGGGTGACCTGGGAAGTGGTTGGACCCACCAATCTAGAGCCCGCTTGTCCTAGTTGGGTTTCTGGCCCATCCTGTTTGGCCCATCGGTCCAGACAGAACCCTTGGGTAGAGCGATGGGCGAGGATCGGTGGGCACTTGGCTCACTGCTTATGGCCCGCCAGTCCTGATAGAGCCCCTGGGTCGAATGGCAGGCAAGGACCGGCGGGTGCCTGGTCCGTCGGTTGACCTACCAGTCCAATAGTTTGGACTCTGATAGGGTCCAAATTTTTTGGGCAACCTCCTATGGTGATTTTAAAAGCGTTGAGATCATCGTACCTTGTTGGTCATAAGCCTAAAGTAGAGATATACTAAACTCAACCTTTTTATGATAGGAACTTGCATCGGATCTCGCTCGTACAGGGCGTGAGCCATTATATATATCTAAGTAAATGGGAAGTGGATATTGACTTTATTTTTGGAGTGTTTTGCATCATTCCATTATTATTGTAGACTAGCCATGTCATTTGTGTGTAGACTAGTCATCCACGAATGCCATTTGCATGCATTATCTTGTGCATTATGAAACTCATTTATGATTTATTATGTTGTGACGTTAATTGTTAATTGCTTATTCTTGCTATGAGTTATGAAATTGATGATTTTAAATTATTGAATATGATGCATTGCTAGATTAAATGTCATAGTCGGCTTGAAAACCAATGCATTCGTGGCCCGTGGAATGGAATGTGGTAGTACTATGCAGTCATACTATCTCATATAAAAGCATGTGGTTAGGAATGACATTTTCCTATGCTATGACCCTTCCCAATGGGATTTTAGGTATTGGATATATCATTTAGGAGAAGTCCAAGGTTTATACCAATGGTGGTGGTTAGAAGTACACCCGGCTGATCACTATAACGGTTGACAACTTTGGTGATATAATCAGAGGGCTAATCGTATAACTTTTAATTTAATGTAGGGCAAGGCTCATTTACTTTAATGCATGGCAAGGCCCATTTTACTTTAATATCACTGAGAAACAGCAATTTACTTTAATGTTGCTGAAGAACAATAATTTACTTTTTCGGTACCCACGGCTGGCCTTCTCTGACAACCCTATGGGCGTATCGTGTGATGGAGTTCGCGACTCATACCCAGGGCATATGTGTACTGTGGTTGTGAGTATCACATAAGCTATAACTTAGAATTATTGCTTAGGTGATCTAGGTTAAATGGACTTACATACATGTAGGGTCATTTGTATTGCGAATGATTGCTTGGTCTTTCTTTTTACTTACTATGCTAGTGAGCTCATCCCACGTGCACACCATTTTTAGATAATCTTGCAGGTTATCCAGTCAAAGAGCTAGAGCCAGGACCCACTGTAGAATTTTCAGTCGAGGACTGGTGGATCCCCGAAGATCTTGGGCACGGTGCCGAGTGCCCGTGCGAAAGTTGTGTTGCAGGACAGCAACATTGATACCTACCTGGGATTCTTTTTTATTATTTTGTTATGTCACCCCTTTATGCTCTGGATATTTAAATTGTATTTTTTACGAATATATCACACATGTGGGCCCACATGTAAATGTATTATGTAATACAATTTGAGTATCAAGAGTATTGGGGTATTTACAAAGTATATACATACAAGACTTCTACTGAAATACAAATTTTTCTTTCGTTAGATGTGTGTGTGTTGTGTTATGGTTACTGCATCAGATGATCCTGGTAGGTTTTGGGTTAATAGGAGTTAACTCGATCACCGGTCCGACTCTATGAGAACGAGGTATAAAACTATGGAGCTGACCTAAATGAATGTAGGAGATATAGTCGCCTATTGATGAGAATTTTAAAGATAAATTCTCTAAACATCTATGAGACGAAGATATGGGATAAAGCTTGTGAATAATGTTCAATATTATCATGATAAAGGTTATCTAAATGTCAACTGGTAGGATATGAGTGATGACCTAGCCGGCTATGAGAAAAGGTTCAAGAAATTTGACTTTACCTGTACTCTGTAACATAGTTTATCAATCCTAATGTAGGTTCAAGTCCTAAAGACACCGAGAACGATATGTCCTACTATATTTAATATATTCAGTTGTTCTATTCAATTTATCGATATTTTGAAACTTGTGGGGAAATTATTAGAATTTAAGTTTCAAACTATGGTTAAATTAGTCTTTTCAAAATGGTCTTTTTGAATTTAGCGTTCCCTCTCAAAAGTGTCTTTTCTATTTTTTTCTTTAGAACTTGTGGGGTTGTAATGAACTAAGACATCTCACAATATTTAGTCCCACATTGGTTTGGGAAGAAAGAAAACTATGATATATATATATATATCATAAGGGTGCTAGCCCTCTCCCTTCTCAAGTGTGTAGGGGTCTCTTGGGGTGCTTTTGAATTGCGTGTGCCGAGTCGAGCCATGGCCGAGGTCAGGTGTGAGTATGGTTTAGTCAAAGTAGGGGTGTCAAATGGTTGGGCTGGCCAGGCCGATCTCGGTCGGGCCTAGTCGGGCTCGGCCAATTTCTAGGGCTACACCGTGAACATTTGTTTTTCTAAATGGGCTTAGCTAGTGCGGGTATGGTACGGTTGATAATCGGATCGGTCGATCTAGGGCTCTAATTGGACTACCATAAATGGACTTTAATCGGGCCTTAACCAGGCTATAAACCTATTTAACTTTAAACGGGCTTTAAACAGATCCTCTTTAAAATTGATCTCTTAAATGTGCTTGAAGAAGGATACCAATAAAATGAGGCAAAGATGGGCATAGTAACGAAAGATCCCATAGTTAAAATGGATTAAGCCAAAACTGTGTAAATCAGATAAATTACTAAGCTACTCGGTCTTTAACCCACGGAACTCAAATCAATTAAACTATGCATACACAACTCAAGTTTAGCAAGTTCAAATCAATTAAACTATGTCTGAAAAAGATGAATGTTCAGATAACAATCGCCACCATCTCAACTGTATATGTCACAAAGCCTCAGCACTAAATACAAGTAGTAAAAAAAAAAAAAAAAATACAAGTACTATTAAAGGGGTCAAGCTAGGTTGGGCTTAAAGGAGTCCATTCAAGTCGGGCTTGTAAATGTGTCAGGCCGGTCAGGCACCCATCGAGCTATGTAGTTGCATCATGTACGACCTGCTTATAAATGACACGTTTATTAATTGGATCGGTCTAGGTCAGACCATAACGTGTTGGGCTTGATTCACAATTTGAATTTTGAATTTGAATTGGCATACCCTTCCACATTTTGTCCTAAAGAACACCTTTTGTACATGTACATGTATGAACCCAACTACCAATGTACATATGTACATGCAGTTCACAAAATTGTAAAGGCACACCCTTACACACTTTCTCCCAAAAGACACCTTTTGTACATTGTATGAACCCAACTACCAATGTACTTATGTACATGCACCTATATGTATCTATACATGAATACGTTGTCTCATGCATAGAGTCACATTTGTATACGTATGGATACCTATAGATGTATACCCATTCGCATACATAAGCCTACACTCTATAAATAGGTTCTGTTTATAGGTTACACAAATCCTATTGTATATGTGGTTCTATACGAAATACATACTTACATGCTGTGGGATTGTTTTAACTTCACTGTTTACTGCAAGTGTTCTATTCTCTGTTTTTAATTATGTCCTCGGTTTTATTTGAATTCCTGAGTATTACCTTGGAACTATTTGTTGGAATCGCTTATTGGAGTGCACCTTAAGAGATTTGAGAGCGGAGCGTTCAAATACCTTAAGGAGAGTATATAACTATACAACTCAACTCTACATAAGTTTGAGGACTTCTGCTATTATTTCAGTTGATCAATTTTAGCAAATTAACCTTTCTACTTATAATTATATATTGAATTATATAATTGTTACTGTCAAAGTCTTATACCTATTGCTTGAACTCTATTGCTTACAATTCTTGGATCTCTTGCCATCAACTATCGGATTGGTCCCTCCAAATCAATGAAATATAATAATGTGCTTCATCCACAACTAATATATAGCCCTCATCTTGTAAATTTTCTTCCAACTTTTACAATTGACCACCCTGTTTGTTAAGACACAAATAATTGTCAAAACTTTATCTTGTAGGAGATTAGTTGGCTACCTATTCTTTATGGGTGGTTATTATAAATATTTAATGGGCATCCAATTTGTTCGAGTTGTTACATAGGATTACTTTGAGAAATACAATTAAGTGCATAATCCTATAAAATCTTGAAGTTTGGTTTTTATCACTTCTTCCCATTTGATATGCAGGCTCCTTACAAGTTTGAATAACTCTAAACTTGATCATTTCAATCTTGATGCACATGGCTGCCTCCAAGTTGTGAATTTTCCAGTTTCTGAATTGACGTAGCTTGGAGGAGCTTGTATAATATGACAAAGCTTTAACTGGTTCCTCAAATATTGCTTGCTTGATTCTTCCACTGGCTCTGACTTGATGCTTAATAAATTCAATTTATAGTTGACTCTAAGCTTGTGGGAATAATTTAACCTCCATAGTTAACAAACATTTTAGTATCCTTAAAAACATTCAAAGAATAAATTTAGTGCACAAAGTTCTCGCATGTGCGAGGTTCAGGGACGAGAACTACTTAGCCTTACCCCGAGAATGTTAAGAGATTGTTTCGACTATTCTTAAAATCGTCATGAGCATATTTCAAGTCAATAATAAAATATCCAGTTACTAGACTAATACATACTTGTTCATGTTTTATCATCACTAAAACACAATTTAAGTATTGGAAAAAATCAAATATGCCAACAAGTAGATCCATGAAATAAAAGAACTTGTAGCCATGTCCTCTGTTAAACTTTTCGTTCCAAACAAAGAAAAGGAAATATCTCAAAAGTGACTCCAAAATAATAACATAAAATTACGAAGTACCGTTAACTTTCATTAATGTGAATATTTTCCATTCTTTTAATGTATTAAAATTTTGATGTCATTTTGAAGCATCCCCATGCTTTTTTCTTGAACTTCTATTTGACCAATAAGATGGGATGTAAACCCACCACAGGTTGGTCAAATGATTAGGGTTTGGTTTGATGGCCCGGTATTGTGCCATTACCTCACCTTATTTTTTATGTTGAGAAAAATTTCATTGTTTTTCAAATAAAAATGCATGTCTTAAAGGTTAATTGTTGACATGAATGATTACGCCGACATATTAACAAGTCTATAACAACTTAATTGCAAACGAAAGCTGAGGACTTATGTGCAATATTAAAAGAGATATTCTTGTTCACACTCGCTAAGGCGTCAAAAAGTTTGTAATTTTTTTTTTTTTTAGAACTCAGTTCTTCTTTTTATAATGGTAAAGTTTTGTCATTTCACATGTGTACTTACAAAATATGTGCGACAATGACAATTATTGCATTTTTCTTTTTAGGTAACCAACCATTAAAATTACATGATAGAAATTATACTTTTAAATTATTATGAAAATCATTTTTACACCTCAATTAAAGAACATTTTATAATAGGACAAGAGGAAATCATAAGAAGGTTAAATGTTCTAAATACATCTAAATACATCTATAGAGGTGTCATTATAAGGGAAAATATCTTTTTTCTTTTTCTTTCCGCTTTTTTCCTCCCTCACCTGGCCTGCCTTGCAAAGGGTGAATGAATTGAATGGTCTCCAAACATGTCTGGTGACTATGGGGGGATGGGAAAAGCATGATTTTTGGAGTCAACATCTAGGATTCAGGGCCTAAAACCTTATGGTGGAGCCCAATTTCGATCGAAGGATCGAGTACGAGTGGGGGGTTGGATTCCTATGAAATGAAGGAACCCCCGAGTTTGACTTCATATTTTGGTATGTTCTAGAGCTAGGGATCCGTTTCAGGTTACGAGTGTGGGAAGGTGTCAGGCACCCACCTCGCCGGAAATTTTCGGTCTTTCTACCAAAGGCTTGAATTTCGAATATTCTCCCCCGAGAATTTTAACAGCCTAAGCTAGCATGGAAGTCTTTTTACATGAAATAACACCAACACAAATACATAAATTTGCATGAAAGAATTATAGGAAATTATTGAAATATCACATAAAACATAGCTCTATATTAAAACCACATGAAATAAAAAAATCTACATAAAATAATAGAAAATGCAATTACCTTATCTACATACACGCACAATTCCCCATGACATGACAATTATGATCGTTATTTCATGTGAAGAATACATGTGATAACACATAAAATGATAAAATAGAAAGCAACTTATCTACAGATGCTAAAATTTATACATGAAATGATAACAATAAATCATTATTTTATGCAATAGAAATATAAAATAATACATGCGGAGATGAGGTACGTATTATACATGCAAATGAAATTACGATATAATATTTACATGATAATGACCGATGAAAACGGTGAAATTTTTGATAATTTTCCTTGACTTAGGGGCAACGATTTAATTTTCTTCTCTCTTTCTTGGAGAAATTAAAAACTTCGGGCACTTGGGTAAGAAATTTGATAGGGTTTCTATGCTAGGGTATGAACATGGGTTCTGGTTTCTGGGAATTTGAGTAGGGCTTCAACACTATATTCCTAGAATCGGAATCAGTTGTGGCAATTCGGGTAATACTTCTGTGCCGTATTCCTAGGGTTGGAATTAACTTTGGAAATTTGGGCAGTGCTTCCGCATCGTATTCCTAGTGTTGGAATCAGCTTCGGAAATTCGGGCAGGGTTTCTGTGCCATAATTCTAGGGTTGGAATCAGCTGTGAAAATTTGGGCAGGGTTTCCACGTCGTATTCCTAGGGTTGGAATCAACTGTGAACATTTGGGCAGGGCGTCCGCACCATATTCCTAGGGTTGGAATCACCTTCGGGAATTCGGGGAGCGCTTTCGCGTCGTATTCCTAGGGTTGGAATCAACTTCCAAAATTCAAGCAGGGCTTCCACATTGTATTCTTAGGGTCAGAATCAGCTATGAAAATTTGGGCAGGGCTTCCGCACCGTAATGAAAATATTGAAATAAAAAACAAAAGAACTTAAACAAAAGTTCTGTAATAACTTGATATGGATGACATGGACTTTCAAAAATAGGGCAGGACTCTATCAACTTCAGTAAGATCGGCTTGAAATTTCTACAGACTCTCGTCTCTTCTTCTTCTTCTTCTTCTTCTTCTTCTTCTTCTCTCTCTCTCTCTCTCTCTCTCTCTCTCTCTCTCTCTCTCTCTCTCTTGTAAGGTCTTTTTTTTCTTCAAGGGTTCTCTTTCTTTTTTTGGGCTTTTACAGTGACATGAGGTCACTATTTATAGAAGGAAGGAGGGATCCGTGTAAAGCTGCCACATATGAGCTTGTAAAGGGAATTTAGGGGCGTGTAAGGCCTTTACACATCCGTGTAAGACCTTACACGGATGTGTAAAGGCTTATCCGTGTAAGGCCTCCCCCCCCCCCCCGTGTCACTCTAGTATGTCTCCAAAATGTCGTGGCACCCCATTATTCTTCCAGGTATGCCCGTAGACTAGGTGGCTACCCCATAGACTGGGCGGAAATAGCCCTCGATGGAAATCTTATCACGGCAGTAGCTGTAGGTTGGGCAGCAAGTTTTGGATTGGGTTTGGTTTGGTTTAGGGTTTTGGTCTAGGTTTGGTTTGATTTAAGGTTTGGTTTGGTTTGGTTTAAGGTTTGGTCAGGTTTAGGGTTTGGTCTGGTTTAGGGTTTGGTCTGGTTTAGGGTTTTGGTTTGGTTTAGGGTTTGGTATGGTTTAGGGTTTAGTCTGGTTTAGGGTTTGGTCTGCTTAGGGTTTGGTTTGGTTTAGGGTTTAGTCTAGTTTAGGGTTTGGTTTGGGTTAGGGTTTGGGTTAGGGTTTGGTCTGGTTTAAGGTTTGGTCTGGTTTAGGGTTTGATATGGTTTAGGGTATGGTTTGGTTTAGGGTTTAGTCTAGTTTAGGGTTTGGTTTGGGTTAGGTTTTGGTCTGGTTTAGGGTTTTGGTCTAGTTTAGGTTTTGGTCTGGTTTCGGGTTTGGTCTATTTTAGGGTTTGGTTTGGTTTAAGGTTTTGGTCTGGTTTAGGGTTTGGTCTGGCTTAGGGTTTGGTCTAATTTAGGGTTTGGTCTGGTTTAAGGTTTGGTCTGGTTTAGGATTTGATCTGGTTTAGGGTTTGGTTTGGTTTAGGGTTTAGTCTAGTTTAGGGTTTGGTTTGGGTTAGGGTTTGGTCTGGTTTAGGGTTTGGTCTGGTTTAGGGTTTTGGTCTGGTTTCAGGTTTGGTCTGTTTTAGGGTTTGGTTTGGTTTAAGGTTTTGGTCTGGTTTAGGGTTTGGTCTGGTTTAGGGTTTGGTTTAATTTAGGGTTTGGTCTTGTTTAGGGTTTGGTTTGGGTTAAGGTTTGGTTTGGTTTAACCAGTTCAAAGTTCAGGTAGGCAATACGACACATCTGGGTATCCGTTTTTTCCATACAAGATATCAATTGGATTGTATTTCCGAATGTTATCCAATGATTCAAGAATCGAGCACATGCTAGGCTTGATTGTCATATTCTGGCAAAAGGAATCAATGACCAACTTCAGTCACCCTTCCAGCATAAAAAAATATCAGGTTGAACACCTAACCGGTCTTACGCTCGATTGTATTTCGCATGCTCTTGCATAGCAGCTTTAGGTTGGGATAGCTAGGATAGTCTGGACTTGTGTCGAAAATTGGATTTCTTTCCCAAAGAAAGAATACATGTTTCATCATTGCCGAGGGTAGAGAAAATTTGGTGTCTAGAGTCATTCAAATAATTCCACGCTAAAATGACCCATTTATCACTTTGGCACTTCAAAAAATTACAAATATTTTCTTTTTTATTTTGGGTAAAAAAAATCTATGAGGTCAATATGCTTGAATTATGTGTCTTCTTTTCTAATTTTCTTGTCATGCTGGGTGTGTTTAACATTTCCTTATGTAATCATAATGATTAGTTTTGCATAATGATTGTAAATCCGCATTGTCTCTGGCTTTTATTGTTTCAGTGGAAAAATATTTAAACGAATGTGCTTTACATTGGGTTATATGGGCTACATTAATATAAGTGATCCATTGGACCCATAGTGGTTAAGCCCTTTCCTTGAGGAAGATAGGCTTTGCCCACCTATTTGGTAATAGGTTAGGGTTGGGTGGACTATTTTAAATAGTCCCTATGGTCCTTGCAGTCAACACTACGTGATAACACAATTCACTCACAGAGTTGTGATGAGGATCCAAGTGGGAGACTACAGAAGACTCTAGAGGATCATTCTAAGGAGTCACAACTTCTAGTCCGTGGGACAACAGATCGTGATCAAGCTCAAGTGAGGAGGCTTCTCAACCTTCTTCATAGGTATTTTTCACTCCCATTAACAGTTTCATTAATGGTATGTCCCATGAGGTTCTCCATTTCATATTCCTATATTGTATGGATGTTCTAAGCACTGAGGAGGCAATTTTTCGATTCATTTCCCTAAACTTTAAAGTCAAAGAAATTGCAATGATATATAAGATTGAATTTTATTAAAATGTAACAACATATTTTGGGAAATGTCTTTTCTATTTTGAATCCTGCATAGTGTTCTCCAGAAAAAGTGGTGGTATCTTGATCATTGATACCATTGCCACCCTAGGAGGATACCAATTTCAGCAGATGATAGATATTTTCCTAATTCGTATCTAAAATATGTTTCCTTGTCATTTAAAACTTAGAGGGAAAAAAAAAAAGTAAATAAATATAAAATTATTTATATTTAAAGGAAAAAAAAGTATATGCTGCCAAAGTTTATTTTCCTCTCTCCTATCTCTTCAATAAATATGTGGACCCCTATATGATGTATCTTGGCGTATCGAATGCATTCTTTCACTATTGGTTATTAACTTAGAGTGTAATATGCCAGTATATACTAGTAGCGTGTAATCAATTAAAAATATTAATTTTTTGAAAAACCCTTATCCATTGAAAACAAATAACCTCTTATTGAGGCATTCTGAGCTTAATAACTCATACATTTTGTGACACACAAGAATACGACAAGTGTACCTACCCTGCCTAGGAAGAGATTTCCCGACCAAGAATACGACAAGTATCAAGGGGTTTAAAAGATTGGTAAGGTTGTACAAACTTTAATCCCACATTACCTAAGGGATGTTGCTGGGTTAGTCGATAATCTCTAGTAACATGGTACAACGTATTTTAAAGCCCTGAGGCCCATGGACCAAAAAAGACAATATTGTGCCAGAGTTAATGGGATCGAGGCATTACAAATAGTATCAGAATAGACCCCGACAACATGTGGGGCCACAGCAAGGATGTTATGCCCAAAAGGAAGAGAATTAATGACACCTAAGAAAACGACAAGTGTGCCAAACCCACCTAGGAGATCGGTGAGATATCTCCATCAAGATACGACTAATACGGAGATCGGTGATGATGTGTAAACTTTAATTCTACATCGTCTAAGGGAATGTTGTTGGACTAGTTAATAACCTCTAACCAACTTAACAGAGCACAATACGTTTTAAAGCCTTGAGGCTCATGAACCAAAGAGGACAATATTATCCGAAAATTAATAGAACCGAAACGATACACATTTGAACCATCTAGTGTTGATTTAAGAGTCCACTTCACATAAGAAAACACATGGGTTATGTTGTACCAACTTTTTGTCCTTCCAGCACAATTAACTGATTTAAAAAGCTTGATGTAGTTTTAATTCATTGGTAATCATCCGGCCCAACATAATTGAGAAGAGGGCTTTCTTTTTGGTGTTTTTGATGGCCTTAATATAGGAGCTTCTGATCATCATTATGCTAGCAACATTTGGTGCTTCATGAACTGCCACATGGCATAACATGGATAGGCTTATGTGCTAGAGTTGACTCTGATTTCTTTCTTTTAAATTTGGATGGTTATGGAATTTACAAATTGGCAAGTCGGACCCACTGTAATTACTTGCTTGAAAAGAAAGTACATGGGTTCACTTTCCCTTGGGCAACAAGCAACAGACCCACAGAGGCAGGACTTGGCATGACTTGGCATGAAATTGGATTGGTCAGTGAAGTAGATTATAGGCCAATTCCACTCAAACTTGAAACCCAATTCTCGACGGCGAATGTGCCATTGCCACTGTTTCAAATGTTGGTTTCTTCTCTCTAAAGGAAACGCGCCAGACAAAAGGACCGGCTTTGGTTCAGCAAGGAAAAGCAATCAAAACTTACTTGCGAAGAAAATCAGTGGTTCTTTAGCCTGTGAACTTCTTCACTTATCATCTGGAAAATGAAAACCTGTTCTAAGATTTGTACTGGGAAAAAAATCAACTACAATTTGGATCTGATACAATTTCATGAAATACCACCTTCAGGGGGTGACACGTGTATTGATACCAATGCAAAAGTCCAGATTTGATTTAAATGATTCTTCATTGATCTAAGGTTTTATTAGTTGTACCAAATCTGGATCATTGCATTGGTATCAATACACGTGTCACCCCCTAAAGGTGGTATTTCATGGAATTGTACCAGATCAGAATTGTAGACGATTTTAACCCTTTGTACTGCTTCCCAGACACAGGGAAAACGAAAAATATAGCAACTCAACACACCAAGCTTCGGTTGGACCAGATGCGACTGACCCGCTGGCCGGTTACCCCCATTGAACCAAAATGAAAATACAGATGAATGAGAAAAAAACATGTCGATGGGTTTTCTGTTGGAAGGAAGCGAAGAGAAAAGAGTGTGGTTGATTTTACTTCACATCAAAGCAGTATAGTAGGCTCACGGATTGGTCTTACATTGGCCACAGCCACATCCTCGTTGATCCAACGATACACCATTGTCTGACATCTTCGTGTATTTATACAGTTGTTTACAGAACACAATACAAAATGAGAGAGTGTTTTCGTGGCCTCTCAAGGAAAGCTTTGCCTTCTATAATATTCTAAAGCATTGTGTATAGGGATGACTTCAAGACTAAGGTTAAGATGGTGAGCCATCAACTGCAAATTAGGAAACAGAAAATTGACAAGACCACTTCTTCCTTTCCTTTTCTTCCCCAAAACACACCACCCCCACCCCACCACCCCAACAAAAAAAAAAAAAGGCATAAAACAAGGTTAAACATTGCCAGAAAGAAAAACTCACTTCACACATGGTAAAGGAAAAAAAAACAATAGAAACCACCTGACTCTGACTAAACTCGCAACAAATCATCTGCCACCAAATCATACGGCATAGTCACACCAAGACTAAGGCTGTGTTTGGTATGGATTCATCAGAATGGGAAATGCAAAAGTCATTCTAAAGAAGGATGGTCACTTTGCTTAGATGCTCATTTGGTTAAAATACAATCTTCACACTGGATTACTGGAATGGGTAAAAGATATCAAATCAATCTGGTCCTTACCTCGAGCCAAATTATCAATCAGCAGCTCAAGCATAGAAGTAGTGACAATCAATCATATATTACCTGGTTTTTGTACTCCACTGAGTATCCATCACCGGAGAACAGTCAGAATGTGTTCTTTATAGCACCCTATGCCACCCCCCTCTAGACGGTAGATGCAGAGCGTTAAATGATCCAACAATCTACTACCACCTTCTCGGGCACACCCTGTGATGCCTACAATGTTTTACCCTTCCAAATACCGACAATTTGCATGAGGATTAGCTTTCATGATGCAAAACAGAGACTAATCAAAACAACATAACCCAAAAATGATCTGTTCATATAGAACTGGAAACCCCAGTTGGAGAAATGGCAGTTGAGGCAGAACTTTAGAAAGCATAGTGGGAAGGAAGAGGAACTTGTGGACAGAATGAGAAATTGCAGAGGGGGGGAGGGGGGGAAGAAAAGACAAGCAGATAACAAACGAATAAAAAGGCAAACAACGAAGATATCACAGCTTTGGGAATACCAGTGACGAAATTTGGAGATGTGATTCAAATCGAAGCCATTAAAGCAACTTCTCAGGAGATTCTTCCGTGTCTTTCACATGTTATCCTGTGAGTTTGAGGGAGCAATTAAAACCACAAAAAATGCCTTTTGTTTTTTCCAAGATCTTGTGAGGTCCGTTCTTATTCTTCTTGTTAGGCTTCAACATCCATGGCTTATAGATGTCTGGAGGAAGAAGAGGACTTCAAGATGTGTTTCTGCTCCTGCTGTTATTGTCTTCCTTTCCTTTCCAACAGAGAGGGTTGTGTCTTAAAGCTAATCACCAGTCTCTACGAGTGTCCATTGGTGGAGCTCTTCTCATTTCAGGGTCGCACCATCTTCCCAAAGTGGAGCCATTGATGTTAAAGCCCGGGAGGGGAGAGTCAAGCTAGATAATGAGAACGGGGAATGGGAAAAAATGGCGTTCCAGAATAAGCTGCATTCTTGGCCGCATTCTAGGATTTGACTATTTAAGAACAGAATATTTAACAAACGATGTTTTCTACAATTAGAAAATGTTCTTGATCCAGAATGCATTCCAAAATTGCATATGGTACTCACTCTCAGAATGTAGAATGCAATCTTAACATAGAATGAGAATGCCGTTTGGAATGGGCTATTCTTATTCCCAGCCAGAATGCGGAATGGGCTAGATAGCACATTCCAGAATGGGTCGCATTCTCTAACATCCAATGCATACCAAAATCCCTTTTTTTCCCCTCAGAAACGTGTTTTCGACCTAGATTTCATATCAGACAACCTAATAGATTCATCATTAGCATTCTGTGATACACAGCCATCACCTAAAAATCCAATTCAACTCTAATATGCATCAGCACATATGCAAGTCGCTACAGGTACAAGTGTAAAACTCTGTTATTTCATTTCTTTAAGGGATGACTTGCATAAACACAGGATAAGCCTAAGTTGCAAGGTTCCTAGCTTCCTCTCTCTCCCTTGGGAAGAAGATCAATGTTTTATCACATCACACAAAATAGGAGTCCTCTCTCTCTCATATTACACTAAAAATGGATTTTTATTTTTGAGTGAAATTTTAGTAGTCCAAAGAACTCAACCTACCCAGTTATGCCAAAAAAAACACCCACCCAAGCTTTGTAAAAACCCTTAGAAAAATTGCATCTCTTTGCATACATTATTCATTAACCTATTACATCTCTTTTATCCTTCTTTTAGCCCCCTTATAATTGGGCAACGATTTGGATACTTATATATCTACATGAGAGCACATCAATCAAAAGACAACAGTTTTTAGTGGAAAGACTAAAGGGCCGCCATTAAATTATTTGCTGACCACCATAAATAGTATGATTTTCTCAACACTTACAATTATTGTGATAGTGTGCATGCACTTGAAGATGGTGTTTCTGTAAGCTCAATTTATCCATTTTAGTTTCAGTGAAGAACAAATTATATATGACCTGCAAAGTTTGAATACATTTGAAATAAAAAGCAACATAGGTTGCATAACAAAGGAAGCAGCAACTACCAAATTCTACCAAAACATTGCCCACAATAAAAAAGTTCTGCAATATCAGATATATTTGTTTTATACCACCACTGACAACTAAATTTATATATATATAGTCATAGTGATCCTCCTATTCAACTACTTCAACCATTTCCGAACACCCCATAGCAATAGCATCTTCGGGACATATGAGAGTTTGATCATTTATGTATGATTCTTCGTCCACTCCACTTTCCAATACAAGGGGTTTCGAAAGAAAAATCCGATTCCTGGGCCCTAAAAGCTGACTGGGTAAGATTCATGAGTTCCACAATTCAATTATTCTTTCCATTCCCTAGTACTTAAAAACCATCTGAGCTCTGAATTGTTTTATGACTCATCAATAAGATGAATTTCTTGAAAGAACTGTCAAGGAACAATGATCCCCTCTCTCACTACCAATAGCTCCCCAGACTTATCCCTACCGTTCCATCAACTAATCTTATTCTGTATTTCTGTATATATATATATATATATAAAGGGATATTGGAGAACAACTACCCATGTATAAGAGATTAAGAAGGTATGGATAATTATTTATATAAAAAAGATTCTTAAATTACATACTAAAACAACAGAGTGCTACATCTGCAATCAGAATAAACATAGAGAACAGCAAGGGAAAATAAGGACTCTGTCCCAAAAACTGTATCTACATTTGCACATCCTACTGCTCAGGAAACATTTCAAAACCATGTCTGACCTGAGAATCCACCTAGAGACGATGACCAGACCTTCGTATTCTCCTTTGTTCATAGTCAGGATCATCTGTAGGTAACTCAAACCGACAAACAGGGCATGTATTCCGGATATTGAGCCATGGTATAATGCAATCCCCATGGTAGTGATGGGAACAAGGAAGCCGTTTGGCTTCTTCCTTTGTAGAGATCTCGTCCTTACAAACAGCACAAAGGACATTGCAGTCCTTTACGTCATCTTGGGTTAAGAAGATCGATGCCAGATTCTCGACAACTGATTTGGAAGCTGGAGGACCTCCTTTCAGTGCACTTTCAGTCTCCGTGAATTGCCCAAAAATCATTTCATACTCTGCTGTGTAAATGTACTCATCAGCAAGAAAAGACTCGGTATCATGATAGGATTCAATCTCATGCTCCAATTCTGCGTTCCTTTCCAGATGGTTATCGGCCAAAAGAACTTCCCACTCCAGATTTCTAATGCTTTCTTCCCCACCTTCACCTGATTCTTCTTCTTCTTCGTCTTCCGATCGGATATCCGTCGAAACCGACCTCTCCTCATCGGCATCGACGACCATGCTTAGAACCTCCCTCTCATCGGCCCTTTCGTTGACTTCCTCCCACTCAAAATCTTCATTTGTATCCCTCTGATCTTCCAAACGGAGACAATCCCAACAAAGAGGAAGGCCCAGATAGTCCTGTGCCCGATCCAGCTCGTCGTCATGGCCAGAATGTACATCAATCCTCAACCCTCCCTCCTCCTCCTCATCAGAATCGGATCCAATTCCAACAACTCGGAGACCTTCCACGACCGGTTCCGTTGCATGAACCGTGGAAGACTCACCAGATTCGGAGACAGAACCCCGTCTTCCCACAAAGAACTCGCCCCCACCGCACTCGGAAATCATAAAACCATCATTCTCATCCTCCTCACCATGTGCAGCGATAGCCAACCCTAACCCTAACTCCACAAAATCGGCGTTCATCTCACGATTCCGAGCCACAGGAACCCCAAAACTCGATTCATTTATTACAGCTTCGGACAACGGGTCCGATGCAGAGCCATTAGAGTTATCAGTAACATGCGATTGCTCTAAACGTCGTTCGAACAAATCCATAACGAAGTTTAGCTGATCTTCGTGGTTGTAGTAATTGACGTCGTTGGTGACGGAATCAGAATCGGACCCATCAGCGTCTGCAATCTGAAGGCAGGATTGGAGCTCATGAATGTTGTCGTCGTCCGCAAGAAGAGGAGCATCAATGGAGTGATCAGATTCAGAGGGTACGAATTCGGAGAGCTGAGGAAAGAATGGATCAGAATCGGAGGCGTAGAAGTCGTCGTGATCGAAATCATTGGACCAGTAAGGTAGAGAGGAGAAGTCGAGGGTTTCAACTTCGTCTACTACTTCTCCATCGTCATCTTCCGCGGAGTCGAAGAGGTGGAGATCTGACACCTCCGCCATGGGAAAGCAAAGAATATCTTTAGAATGAGTATTTCCTTCTTGTTGAGGTCTTTGGATTTCTTAATGGGTAATTGAAAATTTTATTGAAAATGCCTTTTTGCTTTTTTTTTGGTAAGGAGTGAAAATACCAGAGTAACCAATAACCATAGTTATTTACGCAAGATTACTCAAAATTTCAAGTGCGGGGGGGCCTGGCCGAGAGGCTGCTGAGCTGGACAGCCGGGGGCCTGGAAATTTAGGTTTGCTCAACGTACGTTCACCTGGACGTATACATGTGAGGAAATGGGGATCAATAGACGTTCTTTCTTGTTTTTATGTATATTTTTCTTGACTTTTTGAATGAATGGTAGAAAATAAGCCATGTGTTGGATCCTCATATATATGTTCACCATACAAAGGATCAAACCCGCCGTGTCAAGGGGTGAAACTCATCATTAAAAACCAATCAAACGTTACCACATGGATTGTCACAGTTTTTTTGATAATTAAATGTTGGAAAATGGAATGTAGTACAAAATAAATATTTTTTTTGTGTAAAATTAATTAAATTTCTTTTTTAGTAGAAAAACTAATTAAATTTCACTACGCATAAGTAGTCTCATTCTCATATTCCTTACTTACCACCATAAGGGGAAGGGGGGGGGGGGGGGGGGTTGGGATCAAAATCCTCTATGGCATTTGACTTGGCCTCGTCCTCGTGTACGATGGATTGAAGTGAAGCGATCTGAAAACTGGTTTCCTTAACGACCCTGTTTAAGGAAGCCGGCCAAACCACTCAAAACATATGCTCCAAAATCTCATCCTCAAAACCCATCTCTTATCTCTTCTTTCTCTTCTTTCTCTTCTTCTTCTTCTTCTGCTTGAGGGTTTGCCAAGAAGAGAAAACATCCATTCGTCTTAAGCATAGCAGGTCCTTTGCTTCATCTCTCACATTCGAATGATTGATCATCTCTTCATACCTTCTTCTTCAGATTTCGTTTGAACGTCTTCATCCCTTCTTCTCCAGATTTGCAAGGTTTGTACTTCTTTTTCATATGGTAAATACGGTTGTGACCTAGTTTGTGCTTCTATTTTTTTTTTTTTTTTTTTCCGGTATATTGATGATCCAAATCCCACCCCACCCCCCTTTAAAATGGTTTCTCCTAAAATTAGCCAAGAGATATATAACCATGGGTGATTGAAACACGAAACAAACCGACTCAGTTCATTAGTTTTTTTTTTTTGGTAAAAATCTAATATAAAGGCACAATTAAGCAGACAGACAAATAATTTAACCGATCTGCATCCTTGCTGCTTGGTAGGTTCTTCCCCCCCACCCCCACCCCCCCCCCCCCCCCCCCC
>NC_056570.1:2767958-2818557 GCF_013358625.1 Macadamia integrifolia | reverse complement strand
CCACCCCCACCTATTATTTTGTTCCGTTTTTTTTACTTCTATCAAAAAATTTATTCTTCTTAAAACATTGTTTAACCAGTCAAACCAAAATTGAGCCCTTTTTCTTTTCAATGTCTGGTTCAGTTTGAAAAACTATGGATTAGAAACCTCAATTTTATGACATAAACATCAAAAGATATAATAGCTCCTAACATTTCTAAATAGTACAGCAGAAATTTCTCTATGGATGACAGGCTGTAATTTTGCTTCGATTATTGTTGAGTGCATAAGAATGCACACCATAGAACACTTTAAGGGTTTTCCAGCATATATATAGTTTAAAAATGGAACTTTTCATAACTAAGAATTGTTAGCCTGGCATTTACTTTTTTCATAAAGTTTAAATTTGGTTGGCTCTAGGAAATAGCTTAGGAGTCCTAGTTTCTTTAGATGAAAATTAATCAAGAGAATATTCTAGTGCCTTTTGAGTTGTTTTAGGAACTTTCAACAGTTAAGCTTTCCAATTTACAAAAAGAAAATGGCAAATGAAAGCAATGTGCTTGCAATATTTTAATCAAATAAAAATTTGATTTTTCTTCTTAGGGTTTGCAAGAATTATAACTGATGATGTTTTCTATATTCTAATCAATTTCAGTCAATATATTTCTTTTTATTCCTAGATCTCTTATCTGTGAGGCTCACATTTTAGCCCCTTATGCTGTTAAGATGATGCTTTCTAGGGTCTTGTGGATTCACCAATCCTCTTTCCTTGTAACAAATTCTCTTTCCTTGTGGTCATCACTCTTCTTAATAAAAGGTTTTGTTTTGTAGAGTGAAAAAAAAAAACCCCCCAAGGCTTTGCCCACTTAGTACTATTTCAATTTAGTCATTCTTAGATTTTTTGAAACTTATCAACTTGTAATTTGTTTCAACTTCCTGAAAAATCAGCAAATCGCTTCATTTATCGAAATATGGAGAACGTTGAGTTAGGTGAGAATGTTGAGAGTAATCCTTGTGTAGGCATGATATTTAATTTAGAGTAGGAGGCTTATGACTTCTACAAGAGTTATGGAGGAAAATTGGGTTTTAGTATTAGAAAAGATTTTGCACATAAGAGACACAATGACAAGACAATTATAACATCACGAAGATTAGTATGCAATAAAGCTAGTTTCCGAAGAATAGATAAGCGAGACATTCATACAGAAAAGCCACGAGTTGAGACAAGAACAGAGTGTCCAACACGGATAGGGATATACTTGATGGAAAATGAAAAATACGAGTATCGTGATTTTGTGGAAGAACATGATCACTATCTTCACATAGCTGGTAATACGCATTTTATGCGATCCTAGAGGAAGAATTCAGAGATACATTCATATGAAATCGATTTAGCAGATGATTCAGGGATCAATCCTCAGCCGTATTTGAGTTAATGGGTAGGCAAGCTAGCAGGATAGAGAATCTTGACTACATAATGCAAGATCAGAAGAACTATCCACGAACTAAAAGACAATATTCCTTATCTTATGTTGAAGCAGGAAGTTTGTTAAAATATTTTGAAAATCAGAGTATGAACAATCCTTCATTTACATAGTCAATGCAGTTGGATAGTGATGAACAAATCACTAATACTTTTTGGGTTGATCCTAAAATGAAAATTGACTATGAACAGTTTGGTAAAGTTGTTAGTTTCGATACCACATTTTGCACTAACAAAAAGTATAGGCCATTTAGGATATTTATCGATTTTAATCATCATAAAGGGGTTATTATATTTGGGGTGGCACTTTTGTATGATGAAACAGTTGAATCTTTTAAGGGTAATTTACAGCGCCACCCCCTGAAGAATGCCAATATTAGAGGGACACCCCCTCTCTTTCACCAAATTGGACTCGGACCCCTTGCCGTCAGTCATCGTTACAAAATATATAAAAAATGCTGACATCAGCAATTCAAAATTTTCTTAAATACCATTTTGCCCTTAAAATAGGGAAATACAAAAATTGCCCTTAATGGTTGTATTCCCAAAATCGATTGAAGATCCCTTCCGCCACCGCCTCTGCTCCATATCCGCCGCGTGAGTCACTGAGTTGGAGGAGAAAGTCGGAGTAGTCGATCGGCCGCTGCAACCCCTTCCGGTGAAGGTACCGACAATAACGACGCAATAAGGCTTTATTTTCTGTTTTTTTAAATCCTCTTTTTGGTCAGCGGTTCAGGTCCGGCAATAAGGCTTTTTGTTTTTTAAATCCTCTCTTCTTCTTCTTCTCTAGCTCTTCTTCTTCTTCAGGTCAGCGGGATGGTAGCAACTGTGAGCCCTGTTCTTTTTTTAGGAAGCTTGAAGATTTTGGAGCCCGAGGCTTCAGAAGAATCACAATAGGGTAGGGAAGAGAGGAGTCCCGCCGCAGCCTCTGCTCCATATCCACCACCGACAGATCCGGCCTCATCGATCCAAATACCGCCTCCGCCTCTACTCCTTTTTTTCCTTCAATCGATGGCGATGGCTGAAATCTGTATGCCGAGTAACTTTCCTTACTATGAATGGATAGAAGACGATGAAACCGCATCGACGCCAGATTTAATAGAATTACCACAAGAATCTGTAGAATTTGACGAAGAAGAAGAAGAAGACGAAGAAGAAGAAGACGACAACGAGGAAGAGAAAGAGGAAGAGGAGGAAAGAGATGAAGATTATGTTCCGCCCGTAAGAATGGAAAGGGTTTCACGGAACCGAAATCGGAACCATTCTTCAAATCCCGTTCAATCCGTAGCCCTTCAAGGCGCAGAAGAAGTATCTGATTCACTCGTTTTTAGTCACTTGAACATCTTGTAACTGAGAATTGATTTGATGCTTTATTTCCATTTAGTCCTTAATTTGTATGAATCCCTTCTGCACTATCTGTAGGATGCTAAAGTAACAATGCTTGGAGTGGTTCCAAGCTTGGTTAGAACATGAAAAAATACAAATTGCACAGCTGGCTTTGACTGGTCTTCCATTCGGTAAGTCAACTTCCCATCATTTCTTCTCCATTTAACCTGGGGAATGTGTGGTTGCTGGAGGCAGTGCATAGATATCTTTATGCTTGATCAAGACAATTTCATGAGAATTGTGGATATGGCTTCTTAAGGTGGTTGATAAAGTCTACTCATGTTTGAACTCACATAGAATCCACTTGATACTTTTGTAGGTGAGGAGTGAGGAAGAGGAAGAAGACGAAGAAGAAGAAGACGACAACGAGGAAGAGGAAGAGGAAGAGGAGGAAAGAGATGAAGATTACGTTCCGCCCGTAAGAATGGAAAGGGTTTCACGGAACCAAAACCGGAATCAGAACCGAAACCAGAACCATTCTTCAAATCCCGTTCAATCCGTAGCCCTTCAAGGCGCAGAAGAAGTAAATGTCTTGACTCCTCTGGTTCCCCCAAACGCAACTGAAGTTATCGATGTAGAAGATGATTACAGAAGGAGAGAACAAGGGGAAGCGTCTTCCTCGTTGTTCTCTGTATTTGAAAGCTTCACTGTAATATAAAAATATGAGTTTTTCAATAGCAAGGGTCTAATGGTCATTTTAAGTCGACACTTAACAGTGACTGACGGCAAGGGGTCCGAGTCTAATTTGGTGAAAGAGAGGGGGTGTCCCTCTAATATTGGCATTCTTCAGGGGGTGGCACTGTAAATTACCCATCTTTTAATTGGTTATTTGAGGCATTCGCATAAGCTAATGGATAGAAAAAACTTATAACCATCTTCATAGATCAAGATGTTGCTATGAAAAAAGCATTGCATAAGGTGTGGCCTCAGACATGGCATGGGTGGTGTACTTGGCACATAATGCAAAATGGCATTAAACATCTGGGTAATATGATAAAAGATGGCTCTTATTTTTTCAAAGATTTGAAAAAGTGTATATTTGAGTATGACGAAGAATTACAGTTCGAGTATTCTTGGGTAAAATTACTTTGTGACTACAACTTGGAACAAAATTCATGATTGCTTCGTATCTATGGACTTAAATGTAATTGGGTATAGCACAAAAACATATTCACAATAGGCATGCGGAATACACAGATTAGTGAGAGTTTTAATAGTGACTTGAAATAATATCTAAAATATACTTTGGATATTGTTCAATTTTTTAAGCACTTCAAAAGGGTTGTGAATGCTAAACGAGCTAATGAATTAAAAGCTGAATTTGATTCAAGAAACAAACTTTCAAGGAACATGTTCGAGATGTCATTTGTTATCAAAGAAGCTGGGGATGTCGATACTCCTTACATTTTTTAGAGATTTTAGGAGCAGTATAACGAGGTTAGTCTTTGCAAAATAAACTTTTGGAATGAAGATACTTCCCCTCATAAATATATAGTAGGCATTGTTGGTTCTGAATGTGAGCACAAAGTCTGTTGTAATCCAGTTGACATGACTATTCAATGTAGTTGCAGGAAATATGAGACATTTGGCATTCTTTGTTGTCATTCCTTAAAAGTTTTGGATGTTTTAGATATCAAGTGTATCCCTGATACTTATATTTTATGAAGATGGACACGGACAACAAGAAGCATGGTAGCAGAAGACCATAAGGGGAAACAAGTTGTTGAAGATATGAATTTAGACTTTACACAACGATACATATATCTTTGTCCTCAACTTGTTAAGATAGCATTACAAGCTTCAAATTCAGCTGAAGGGTTCACATTGGTTAAGAATGGGATTAAAGAATTATGTTGACAACTTGAAAGTATCAATGGGTTTGATGTTCCAAAGAATCTTGTCCCTAATGAAGTCTCTAGTATAAACAATGGACTAATATTGAAGCAAAAAAATCCTCTAGCTCAAAAAGGTAGTAAAAGGAAGAAGGGTTTGGTAGAGAAAATAGGGAAAAAAAGGAAAGAAGGGGGACCAAGTACTCAGTTAGCTGCTGAATTTATAATAAACAATGTACCAGTGAGTTTCACAGAAGTTCTACAAATAGTTATTTGCAATTGTGAGCTTCACAAGTTTATCCCCAATTCATGATTTTTGGTATTTATTCATATTGTTGTCATTGTGCAGGGAACATGCGATGAAGCTCTTTCTCAATTTTCTTCCCAAGCATCGATAACAGATATTTTGCACCAATACTAGGAATGGGATTAATGGCATTATTTATCATCTTTGATTGTTGATTTTGGTTGTTTAATTTTGGTTATTGATTTTGGCTTTTGATTAAGGACATTTATTTTGCACAGAACCAGTTTTATCTTTTTTTGTGTATGCTTACCTTTATTTTGCTTTAGATTTAGGATATTGAAAACTAACTTTTTCAGATTATAGGTGAATCTTAAGCTCAAAAATGGAAGCGCACCTGAGATTTGACCCAAAGTATGATGGTTCGAATCCATCAAGATTCTTGGAAAACTAAATATTGGTTGTGTGGTGTGTTGCATAATGATTTTCTTACTTGTTTGAATAGAAACAGATCTGGTGTTTACCTAACTATTGATTTTATTTTATTTTATTTTGCCCCTAATTTGTTTTTATTGAAGTACTTCACTGCTGGCTTGCAAGTGAAATTTCAGATTTTATTACTTCATTGGGTTTGCTAGCCCAACATTTTCACCACTATAATTCATTGATTATGCTATGTTAACTAGACTAGTATATATCATGAGTTTGCTATCAGATGTGAAGTTTCTATAGTACTCTATTACTCTCCCTTCATCTATTTTCTATAGTACTCTGCTACACATTGATTCCAATGGTAGCTTTGTTCTCTGCTGCCCAGTACATGGGGGAGAAGCCAATGGCTGAAGAAGATTGTTTCATATTAAAATTGGTAGCAGATGATGTTGCCTTGGCTGAGAGAAGTGATAGAGTTGTGGATGGTGTGATATTAAAGTTTCAAAAAACAAAAAAAACCAATCGGAAGAGGATAACCCTTCCAATGAAATCTGTGTAAATATTCAACAAGTGACCATGAAATCTCTGTTTTCATCTTCCTTGTTGTGAATCTGTTATATGTTTTATCTTTTAGCCCATTAAACTTCCATCAGTGACTTCATGTGAGACTGAGAGGTTGTGCAATGATGGAATCAAATCATGAGGTCTTCAACCTTGTGATAAAAGGGATGAGTGTTTCACTAAAGGAGGAACTCCAAAGCCCTCAAGTTTGGGCAGCCAAGCTGAAATCCAAATATTAATTGGAGTGGCCATTACCAATCCAAATATTAATTGAAGCTGCTTTCCTAAGTTTTTGATTCGCTTTCCAAAAGATTAGCATTAATTCAATCCAATTGTTTATACACTAGTTTTGCAAAAAGAAAACATGTCATGAGATAGATTGGGATTGAGCTAAGGACATACTTTATTAAGATGTTTCTACCAGCAGGGGTAAGAAGATTGCTCTTTCCCAAAATAGATTAAAGATATTCCAAGGCCAATTTTCTTTTGTTCCCTGTGAGAGCCAAGTAACCAGGTGTTTGCACGCATTCCTTGCAACTCAGATTCTCGTGATGACCCTACACCACCATTGTCCATATCAATCATAATAAACTGTAAATTAGAAAGACAAATTAAACACCACCCAACTATGACTAAATCTGGATTATAGCTACATCATGAAATACTTAACATTAAAAAATCTTGATTGATTCTATCCATCAGACCCTGGGTAATGCCTAGGAGCTCTTCCAATTTGAGCTAAAGATTCACCTACAATTTGAAAATTTTAGATCAATTATAGCCAATAACATAATATAGCCTACAGATCGAAATCCTCTGCGGGGAATCCACTAAAAATGGCCAAAAACATAATATAGCTTACATTGGGCAACATAGATTCTATGAAGAAGATTAATCTAGCAATGGATGTTTTATTATTTGAAAAAGCATATTCTTGAATAAGAGAAGATATATAAGACCACATAAACAGCCCACATGAGAACAACAGGAAAACATAAAAGGGCATAAAAGAATAAGGAGAGGTCCAAGAGAACAGACCCAGATAGATATCGACCATAGAGATGTCATTTGGGTGAAGAAATAGAAAAACTTCAATTAACTACTAGAAAGGAGAAACACAATTCATCACTACATAATTTGTCCAGATTAGCTTTCCTAGCTAAGTGATGGGCAGATAACACCATCATAGAACATTGTTTTTTCCAAAAAATTGGATTTACCACAATCCAGAGCCAAATGTTGAGATCCAACAAAAAAGAAAATAAATTAAATTCTACAACCACTTTTACTGAACAAGAATATGAAGAGTATTCTGGTAAACACACAAACATCCACAGTGACCAGGGAAAGCAAAGCTCCAACCATCGACCGAACTCATACATTTTTTTCTGGACTAAAAGAAGTGAGAACATTAAATCTCTAACCTTCAACCGAACTCATACATTTTTCTTTTCTTTAAAGGGGGGGTGGGAGTTGGATCATCTGTATACCAAAAAAAAAAAAACATAAAAGCACAAACTAGGTTACAACCATATTTACCATATGAAAAAGAAGCACAAACCTTGCATATCTGGAGAAGAAAGGATGAAGAGACTTCAAAAGAAATCTAGAGAAGAAGGTATGAAGAGACGATCGATCGATTGAGTGAGAGAGATGAAGCAGAGGACCTGCTATGCTTCGCTATGCTTCAGACGAATGGATGTTCTCTCTTCTCGTCAAACCCTCAAGCAGAAGAAGAAGAAGATATAAGAGAGAGGTTTTGGGGATGGGGTTTTGGAGGATACGTTTTGAGTGGTTTTGGTCGGTTTCCTTAAACCGGGTCGTTAAAGAAACCAGTTTTCAGACCGCTTCACTTCAATCCACCATACACGTGGACAAGGCCACGTGTTGGCATCGAACCGACCCTCCACTAGCCTCTGCTAAAGTCAGACGTAGCAGAGGATTTTGATCTAGGGGTTGTGGGGTGAGGGTTAATCAGGTTTGAATCTAAGAATAACTCATAATGGAGAATGAGTATTGGTATTATATTGGGAAAATTCAAAGGAAGTTGCTATCTTTCATGGTCAAATTGATACACCTAAGATTATGACAAGTGATTATGACAAGTGTATCAGACTCGCTTGGATGATCGGTGTGATATTTCCACTAAGAATATGGTAAGTTCAGGGGGTTTGAGAGATTGATGAGGGCGTTCAAACTTTAATCTCACATCGCCTAAAGGGAGGTTGTTGGCCTAACTGATAACATCTAGCATCCTTAACATAACACAATGCGTTTTAAAGTTTTGAGGTCCATGGGCCAAATAGAACAATATTATGCCAACGTTAATGAGGTCGAACCTTTACAGGTGGTATCAGAGCAAACCCCAATATTGTGTGTGACCACAACTGAACGTTATGCCCAAAGAGGGGAAGAATATGATACCCAAAAATACGACAAGTGTATCAAATCCACCAAAGAGATTGGTGTAATGCACCAAGAATATGACAAGCACAAGAAGATTTAGGAAATTGATAAGGGTGTGCAAACTTTAGTCACATATCACATACGAGAAGGTTATTAAGCTAGTTGATAACCATTGAGGCTCATAGGTCAAAGAGAACAATATTGTATAAAGTTAATGGGATCAGGGGGTTACACAAGTAAAATATGTAACCATTGAGATCCATGGGCCAAAGAGAACAATATTATGCAAGATTAATAGGATCATGGGGTTACATAAGTAAAATATGTAACTATTTTTTTCTATGCACAACAATATTTATATATGATCCTTCAATTTTTGAATAGGGAAAGAGAAAGAGACGTGAAATTATATTTCTCCAATGCCATCCTTATCCAATAGTCAAAAAGGCACAATTGTCTACATACATGACTTATGAATCAAAAGGTGGGAGAGAAAAATAACAAATTTTTAAATAATTGATTATTCTCACGGAGCTTATTTTCCTACATGGTGGGTTGCTGTTTAGACTTCCATTTCAAATTCAGATTTTTTTTTTTTTTTTTAAAGAACTATTATAAAGAGGAATGAGAATAAAAGTTTCTGCCCCAAAAATGGTCACAATTTACAAGGAAGATAACCACATTTTTTTATAGTTTCAAAATGAAATTGCCCTTAGCCAACAAATGATTTTCACCATTGGGCAAACAAGGAACATACATGAATGAAACCTCAACAAAATAAGTCCCAAGTAAAAGAATATCTCCCCTATACGAAAATAAAAAAAACGTAAAAGAATATCCCCTTGTTATAGCACGAGAAGCACAACCTTTCTAAGTTGAAGACTTATTTATAAAGCTAATAATGCCTAAATCTGAGTATATAATTAGCTGTTAAAATTGTAAACTTCTAGCCATCAACAAAGCATCAGGGATTTCCGTTTAAACTATCATTACCTTCATGGCTGCAGCAGGAAATCCCATGTTGTACATACCTTTTGCTATTATAAAATTACCCTTATTTGTTGTCTTTTATAATAACACCTTTACTACCAAAATACGCGTTAGCTTTCCATACACTGTCAGTAAAAATGATATATTAATTTAAAGAAGGAGCCAGAGGTACAGAAGATAAAGGCAAGATCAATATGATACTTAGCCCTTTCCCTATTAAGGCTCATTCTCTTCAACTGAATAATGGAATGCATTTATAGTAAACATGATATTATAATAGTCAAAGTCAACACGATAGTGAGCTTTTCAAATTTTCTAAAGAAGGTCAACCACTAAGTAATAGCATCAATTGAATCTAGATAAGTAGATGAGGTATTCAGGAAAGACAAGAATTAAAATTAATATATTATCATTTTGGATGTCTTCGTGTTGATTCTTGAAGATAATAATAATAATAATAAATAAATAAATAAACAACAACTAACAAAATTGAAATGGGATAAAGCATGAAAACTGATTCTAACTCATTATGATAAAGTGGACAAGGAGGGTCCTATGAAATATGTCTGCCAAATAACAACCGCTTAATCCGCAAAAGAATTAAAACAATTGCAATTTCCATAAATTTAACTAACATGGGTCAAAAGAAGGACTAGATCGTTGAATTCAACTATTGTGTGAACTTGACAAAGCTAAGTGGCAAGTTCTCAGCAACGGATATCTTGACTTTCGCATCGATGAATAACGTAGCGAAATGTGATACTTGGTGTGAATTACAGAATCTTGTGAACCATCAAGTTTTTGAACGTAAGTTGCATCCTAGGCTGTCGAGCTGAGGGCATGTCTGCCTGGATGTCATGCATCAAAGGCCCGTAGGATTAGTCAGGCCGAAGGCCTGGATACCCATTGTTAGAAAAAAAAATACAAAGTTAAGTGATAAGCAGGCTTATAAAGAAAAAAAAATTCCAACAATAGTTGGATCCCATAAGAATAATTTTTATCTATAATGCTAAGAGGGATCTGACTAGTATCTTAAGCTTCCGTAGAGGAAAGATAAAAGAAAATAGTGGGCATATTCTATTGTAAGTCGTTTTGGCTTATCAACTTAGCTAAATTTTGCAAGCTACCCAATTTTGGATATAAAACCTCTCTCTCTCTCTCTCTATATATATATATCAAGGGCCAAAATTAATATTGAGAATTGAAAAAAAAAAGAACAACTCAAAATTTTGTGGAATCTTAAAATAGAAGCTAAAGTGATGGATGAAGGCATGGTTCAGTGCAAAGCTTAATTGTTAGTGATTAACAGGAATAGGAGATTTGTGTGATCAGAGTTGTGAGTTTATTGGACATCTATAGTTAGCAGCTTCAACCTTAATACGTGCATTACATGGCATAAATATAACTTAGAGGTTATTTCAACTATAAATTGTTGTGGGTCCTATTTTGGCAAATAGTTCATTCGTGTTAAGTTATCTCTTGGAAGAGTCCCATTAAGTAAGTGTTATCTTATTTGTTAGGAAATCTCCAAAAGTGTTATCTTATTTGTTAGGAAATTTCCAAGCAATAAGATTTGTTGAGTTGGCGATAAGATTTGCTTAATTGGCAACGAGTGACTCCTCAATCACTGGAATCGGATCCCATTCCTCGAGGAAGTGTTCTGATAGGTCGGTTATGTAGATAAGCGATTTGAGAGGTTGTCTCAGCCAAGGGATGACTCGAGGGGTCAATTCATCCAAGGGATGACCTAGATGGTCCTTGGATGGTCGGCTCGGCCAAGGGATGATCCGAGGGGTCGGCTTGCCAAGGGATCACCCAAGAGGTTGGGTTTCCCAAGGATGACCTGGATGGTGATGGTCGGCTTGGTCAAGGGATGACCTAAGGGGTCGGATTTCCCAGGGATGTCCTAGGTGGCCGACTTGACAAAAAGATGACTCAAGGGGGCAGTATTTTTACCCCTCATCATAGTCTTACTCCCACTAAGGAGAAAAGATTGTTTCCAAGTCTCAAATGTATGACCAACATCTTGCAATAGTGCTATGACAACCCAATAATACTACAAGTACCAGACCCGCCTGGGAGATCTGTGAGGTGTCCCCACCAAGAATACGGTAAGTACCAGGGATTTGGAAGATCTGTGAGGGTGTGTAAACTTGAGTCCCATATCGCCTAGGGAGAGATTCCTAGACTAGTTAATAACCTCTAGCTTCCTTAACATGGCACAACACGTTTTAAAACTTTGAGGCCCATGGACCAAAGAGGATAATATTGTGCAAGATTAATGGGGCCGAGGTGTTACAAATGGTATCAAAGGCGATCTCGACAGAGTGTGGGGCCACAGTGGGGATGCTGTGCCGAAAGGGGGGAAGTGTGACGACCCAAGAATATGAAAAGTATCAGATCCGCCTGGGAGATCGGTGAGGTGTCCCCACCAAGAATACAACAAATACTAGGAGGTTTCAGAGATCGGTGAAGGTCTACAAATTTTAGTCCTACATCGCCTAGGGAGAGATTACTGGGCTAGTTAATAATCTCTAGCTTCCTTAACAAGGCACAACGCGTTTTAAAACCTTGAGGCCATGGGGCAGGGGCGTTACAAATAGTATCAGAGCATACCCCAACAGCATGTGGGCCCACAATGAGAATGCGGTGCTGAAAGGGAAGAAATGTGATGACCTAAGAATACAAAAAGTACCATACCCGCTTGGGAGATCAGTGAGGTGTCTCCACAAAGAACATGGCAAGTACCAAAGGTTTGGAAGATTGGTGAGGGTGTGCAAACTTTAGTCCTACATCGCATTGGGAGAGATTCCTGGACTAGTTAATAATCTCTATCCTCCTTAACATGGCACAACACATTTTAAAGCCTTGAGGCCAACGGGCCAAAGAAGATAATATTGTGCAAGGTTAATGAGGCCAGGGCATTACAAATGGTATCAGAACCGACCCCGACAGTGTGTGGGGCTACAACAGAGATGCTGTGCCAAAAGGGGGGAAGTGTGATGACTCAAGAATATGGCAAGTACCACAAGGTTTGGGAGATCGGTAAGGGTCTATAAACTTTAGTCCCACATCGCCCAGGGAGAGATTACTGGGCTAATTAATAACCTCTCGCCTCCTTAACATGGCATAACGTATTTTAAAGCCTTGAAGCCCGGGGTGTTACAAGTGCAACTTAACCATTACATCATAGGCTCGCCTATTGAAACAACTATTACCTATTACATATTTTAGAGGAAAATGATGCTAATTTATTCTATTCTCTACAGCCTCTCATAGGGTCTTGAGAAATGACTCCTTGCCCTTGTGTGCTTTCTGGTGTATACCCATGTGTACTCCCCCGTTGAAAGGTATAGGGAACATAATAAGTTGATGTCTATATTTTATTACAAGATACAAACATACATATGTAGCTTTTTTTTTTAGAATCTACCATATGCAACTTTTCAACATGTGTATTCGTACCACGTACAAACACATGTGCTTTCATCTTAGGGAAAAGTTTCCACTTAGAGACAAGAGTTATTTATTTTATTTTAAAGATAAAAAAAAAAAATTGATAAAAGGGAAAGGGTTCTGTAAAAGGTAGTGTAGCTCCTACACCAATACATTGATTAATGGAATCATTTGTAGAAGCATCAACTAGGGTGGAATTTATGCCTTTCATGAGGGGTTGGATGGTCATTTTACCCCCATTATGTCAGAATGTAAAAGCTACACTGCCTTTTATGGTTTTTTTCCCAATAAAAAATTTGTGGGGTGGTAGGCTTAGACAACCCTTGCCTTTTATTTTAATAGCCCATATTAGACATGTATTAAAAAAAAAATCCCCAAATTAGATGATTCTAAGGCCCGTTTGATAACGTTTCAAGAAACGTGTTTCTGCCATTTCTATAGAACAAAAAACGTCTAATAAAATTGTTTCGTTTAACTTGTTTTCAGAAATAGAAATTGAAATTTCTACCAATTTATGGTTCAAGAAACGACCCAAGTAATTCCTGAAACAACTCATGATCATTATTTCGTTGGTTGCTATCGATTTTCAAAAATATGATTTATCAAACACTTTCAATTTCGTTTCTATTTTTAAAAACAAAAATTTATGTTTCTATTGTTTTTTGAAACAGAAACAGCATCAACATTTTCAAACGACCTTATTTCGATGGACGTTAAGGAAGTGGCTGAAGGTTTCCCCAAAGAAAGATTCCCCCTAATCGTGGGTAAAGAAAATAAATAAAATAGAACTCGGGAAACCTCTCCTATGCAATTTTCTTAGATTGATTGTCGGCAAGGATAATCCAAAACAATAATAGAGCAAATGATCCGTTAACGGACGTGTCTTAAAGACTTCAATAGTGATATAGCTGTCACTCTATCTCCAGTCTCCATTATCCGTTTCGGTTCAAACTACACACCAAAAGTCACCACCATTTCGTTCCTCTCGCTCGTTTGCAGAACTGCTTCTCTCGCGTGGGCTCTTCGATGCAAGATGTTGATAAAGGGTGACGTTTTCCAGAACCATGCGTTACTCCCTTCCGTCTGTCTTCCTCGTTCTCTTCCACGCCAGATAGTGTCTCCGAAACTCAGATTTCTCAGCAATCAATCTCTCCGAAGTTTCCGTCTTCTGCATTTCCATCAGAAACTTAATCTGGAGGTTTTTAAATTATTCATTTGTTCTTCATTCTCTGTTATGATCGTTTTCCATTCGAGAACCTTATCTCTCTCTGTGTCTGTTTCCCCTCCAAAATTCTTTAGGTCATCGCAAAGAAGGATTCCGACACTCCGGAATTGGTTTCTGGCGGATTTTCAGGTGTCGAAGATACGGACTTGCCATTGGAGTTTTTCCAGACGCGCACTCTGCCTCCAGCTCTGACTCTCGAACATGGCGTCCTTGAGATTAAACATGTCGTCGAGAAGTTGAAATCGAATCCAATTTGCTCTGCAAACGGCATACTGAGATTGCAAGTATATAAAATTCATTCTGATTTGCATTTTTGTAAATTCAAACTGTCTGTAAATTTTATATTATTAACTAGCATTGTTCCGGGGAACTAGATTTCTCGGTAGGAAGGTAGTTGTTAGTTGCATCATTTTCTAAAGCTCAGTGACGTAGAAAATTTGGACGTCAAGCAGAGTATTAATTAGTTATTACTGTAAGTTCATAATCAACAATCATTGGATTTTACTCTTCCCCTTGACGATTAAAACAATAGACAATAACCAGTGTGTTAAAAGATTCCAATCCAATGTTTCCTCCCTTCCAGCATCGGTTTCTGCAGGACTAGTTTCACTTGTCCCATTTTGAATAGACTTCCCCATCTTTATGGCTACATTTTAAGTATTCGATATTATATTGTTGGATTCTTTGGTCCAGAGGGAATATTTCTTTTAACGTTCAAGCTTGATCTCTGTTATTTGAAATTGATTAGTTGATTTACGATATGACATGGACATTTTTCTATTCGTACTTCAGAGCTATTTATGATTCCTTGAAATTGCTTGTTGCTCATGTTCTTTGGAATAACCTAGAAGATACTCACAAGTCATTTTCCATTTGAAAAGAATTGATTCTTCTCGCTTAAGAAAATATTGCATGAAGAGTTGAGAAAACACTGATCATTTTAAGTGACTTTGAATACTACTCGCTTTCTGATGGTGCTGTAGTCCTCATTATATATTCTGTTGCATGAATTCAGGTTGCAGTGCCTGCAACTACAAAGGCATTGAATTGGTTATGCTCTCAACCTCGGTCTTTGGGAGCATTTCCTCAATTTTATCTTTCTAAAAGAGAGCTCAAAGATCCATCCTGCAATTTGCTTCCTTTGGAAGGACATGGAATTTCTGGAATTGGGAGTGCAGTTTACTTCACAGGGCCTTGTCTTACCCCAAAGGCATTGGGTTCAATAAAAAGGTTACCTCCAATTTTTTTCCCACTCGTCTTCTTTATGTTTATTGTCTTAAAAATTGGACGAAGCTGATGATCTAGTTCATTATCCTTTCAATGTGATGCTACCCATATCATGCTTTATATATCAGATGAATATATGATGTTTAATTGTTGCATTAGAGTAAGGTTGCTGCATTGCTGCCTAGTGATTGCAGGTTTGAGTCAGGAAACAGCTTCTCCGCGAAAAGGGGGTAAGGCTGTGTACATTACAACCCTCCCTAGGGCCTGCAGTGACGGGGCCTTAAGCACTGGGTGCACCATTTTCTAATTGTTGCATTAGGAGCACTGCTGGCTCACTGAGCTCATATTATGCGGTGGATTTATGCAACTTTGCCTCCTGATTGCATAAAACGAGCTTTAATGATGGTGTGTGTTTGAAATTTAAAATGTAACCGCAAGCGTATGGATCAGTGTAGCTACGGGTCAAACACAGGGAGAGCAACCACTTTATTTTTTTCTTTCTTTTAATAATGTGAAAGTGAACCGATTAATGGTTGTGATTTAATTCTAATTACCGTCCTAAACATATGTATCTAAAATAACGTCCTAACCATTCGTCATCTAAGAATTTAAAGACGCAAGCCACGCAATTAAAATTAAATAAATAAATAACTGAAAATAAACAACCCACGTAATTAAAAAAATAATAATAAATAAAGGAAAAAAAATACTGAAATAAAAAAAAAGTAAAAAAAAAAGGATAAAGCTAGAGAGAGACTCACAAGTAGGTTTCTCTACTTAGCCCGAGGGATGCATCATAATATGAGCTTCCCTACTTGACCAGAGAGTCACTCTTACAAGGGTTACTCTACTTGGCTTTAGGGAAAGGGAGACAATTAAAATAAAAGCAATAAATTGATGGTTCTATGGCTAGGAGGGGCAAAGCCAACACATACACTAGCCATGAACCTTGGGGGAAAGGGATAGCAATAATGTAATGACTGAAAATAAAAATCCTAAATTAAGAAAGAAATGGTAGTCAGAAAAGGGAATGAGAGGGGGGAGAGAAGACTACTGAAGGAGCCTACTTACTTGAATCAATGCTTGAACTTGAAAAAAAATTGCTCCACGGCTCGTGATATTGTCACCTAGATCTAAGCCTAGAACTATAACTTAAAAAATTACAACTCAATTGCATAAATCATAAACATAAAAAGGCTGAATAAAAATAAAAGAGTGCTTGCATTAATTGACATAAAAAAACTATTACAAAAGTGATTAAAGCAAAAATAGAGAAGAACTAGAACTAAAGAGAGAGCAACTAAAAAAAACTAGAAGAAGAATGAATTGTGTCTCCTCCTCTTACATGAGTTGTATTTATAAGGAATGGAGAGGTAGGGTAACAATTTTCTCTTTCCTAAAAGAGAGAAACCCACAATTGATTGTGAGATCTTTTGAGTCCAAAAGTGCTAAGATGGAGGAGAGAGAAGAGAGAAATAAATTTTGAAAAATTTCCTAAAATTTTTTGCTTATTTTCTTTCCTTTTTTTTTCTAATTTATTTTTCTTCTTTTTTTCTCTCTCCTAGGGACGATTTTTTTTTCTTCCTTTGTGTGATTTGGACAATCTTTGGTGATGATGTGGAGGAGAGAGAAGATTTGGACAATCTTTGGTTCTCCCTTTTTTTTCTCTTTCCTTTTTTTTCTTCTCTTCTTGCTTCCACGATTTTGCTTGCTTCTAACTTGATGTGGAAATCCCCTCCATGCCCTTAGTGCTTTAAGTGAGTGAAAAGCAGGAAATCTTCAACAAAATCTTCTAAAAAAAAACAACCATGAGATTCGAACTTGAGACCTTTTGGTGAGCAAGGGAATTTTGTACACCATAGCTCACCAACTACGCTAGGTAGTTGTTGTTACCAAAAACAAATCTTTAATCACTTAAGGATGTGGTCCATCGATCCTTGTTGGCATTTGGAGTATTCCTTGTACCTCTGGGACAATTGCAAACGGGCTGGTTCTGCATCTCGGTTCAGTTCTGATCCATTATTTTTTTTCTGGTCCGAAAAGAATAATCATTTGTACGGGTGACCAAACGAATGTGTACTTTTAATTGAACACGTCCATCTTGTTCAGAATTTCGTCCTCTTCGCAACCATGGAAAGAAATTGGACCTCTTTACGTGTAAAATTGAAGATATAGCGCCCAATAGTCCTTAAGGCCTTGAAAATATAAAACCTGCAAAAAGAGAGTAAAACCCAAGGTAGCTCCATTCTAAATATATAAAATGCATGTTTTACTACGCTAGATTTCACACATAAATGTGCTCATCAGAATTCCCCCACACTTAGACTTTGCTAGTCCTCGAGCAAAACAAAAAGAAAAAGAATAAAGATAAAAAAAACCTAACTCACTTTCGTAGGAATCACGGTTGCACTTAGCATGTGCAACAAGCCTTTAAACCCCTAGGTCACCCCTAGTGGACGAGTTGTGTCTCGTGGGTGTTTGCAGTGAATATACACCCAAAATTCAGAATAAACAAATCCCAACTTTGGCTAAAGGTAAAGCTCATACCGATCCGGAGCAAAGATAATTTCTCTTACAAGGGACCCCCACACTTGAACTTTTATTACCCTTTATCAATTCCATGCACTAGCATATTTCTTAATTTGGAACTCACCTCATCTCTTCCAAAACATCCTTATCTTAAGGCAAAACCACTTGTGAAGAAATAGGGAACCAATGACTAAAGCGTTGGAGTGTTTTTGACCAAACATGTTACCAAGCAATAATGACATTTGCACATTTTTTTTCTCTTTTTTTTTCTGCTTAATAAACTCTATTCTACTCAACTACTTTTGGCCTGAATGACATGGTGGAGCAAACACCAGACACCCAAGTTACTATGTAGCTTCGCTTTTTGCATATGTCCACAAAGGCAGTGATGCTAGAGTTACTTCAGAAGTTTCCTCCCAAGGAATTTCGATCAAGACACCACGCTTCCTGAGGCGCAATGCCCTGTCTAGTTCCAAAGGAATCAACTCTTATTCTTCTTTATACCACATTTCTCAATTCATTTAAAATTGTGCATTTGTCAACCCATGCCAAATTAAAAAGAATGTCTCAACTCCAAATCAAAAGTACAAGGAACCCACAGACTTACATATGGTCCATCACCATAAAACAGGGGTCTCTTATTTTTCAAAAGAAAGTCCCATCTCAAGACACATGCTTGTTTCTTTCTTCTCAACAGGGTTTTATACGTTCAAAATGGGTACCTTAATCAAAAATTTTATTTTCATACATCAAGCAACCGAATGGTATGATCATTAGCCAAAAGCCAAAGTAGGACTTCATCCTTAGCAAGCTCAAAAAAATAAAAAGAAAAACAAACAGAACAAAGTGAAAAAATAATAATAATAATAAATAAATAAATAAAAACTGGTTTCCCTCCCCCACACTTAAGTCATGCAATGTCCTCAATGCATGGAAAAAATTAAAAGCAAAGACAATGCAAGGGGGTCATACCTGAATAACAGTTAGTCATCAGTGTAAAGAGGTTCATGGAGATCCATGACCTCTTCACTACTAGTAGTGGGAAACTCGAGGAACGGTTTCAAACGCTGACCATTAACCTTAGAAATTACCCCTGTTCCTGGATTCAAAATCTTCACAGACCCATGGGGATATACATTATGAACAATAAATGGGCCATCCCATCGGGATCTAAGCTTACCAGGAAAAAGATGCAATCGAGAGTTGTACAATAAGACCTTATCACCAATTGCAAAAGATTTACGCAGAATGTGTTTATCATGGAAAGCTTTAGTCTTTTCCTTGTAAATTCTAGAACTTTCATATGCTTCATTCCTAAGTTCCTTCAACTCAGATAGTTGGAGCCTACGATGAATTCCCGCATCAGACAAATCAAAGTTAAGCTTCTTAATGGCCCAAAAGGCCTTATGCTCCAACTCAACTGGTAAGTGACAAGCTTTTCCATACAACAAACGGTAGGGAGACTGACCAAGGTCGGTCTTGAATGCAGTCCGATGGGCCCACAAGGCATCAATGAGCCTAAGGGACCAATCCTTACGGTTGGGATTAACAGTTTTCTCCAAGATTTGTTTGATCTGCCTATTAGACACCTCCACTTGGCCACTAGTTTGGAGGTGATAAGGGGTAGATAACTTATGGGTGATCCCATATTTTTTCATTAGGGCCTCAAAAGGCCGATTACAAAAATGAGTACCCCTATCACTAATTATTGCACGTGGTGCACCAAAGCGGGAAAAAATGTTCTCTTTGAGAAACTGGACCACCACTTTGTGGTCATTAGTTTTACAAGGTATGACCTCTATCCATTTAGAAATATAATCAACGGCCAAAAGTATGTACAAATTCCCAAAGGAATTAGGGAATGGTCCCATAAAATCGATGCCCCATACATCAAAGATCTCAACTACCAAAATAGGGTTGAGGGGCATCATGTTCCTTTTATTGATACGGCCAAAAGACTGGCAGGCAGGGCAAGCTTTGCAAAAATCAAAAGCATCTCTAAAAAGAGTGGGCCAATAAAATCCGCATTGGAGAACCTTTGCGGCAGTCTTCTTAGGTCCAAAGTGTCCACCACAGGCATGATCATGACAAAAAGAGAGAATGGAATGTTGCTCATGATCAGGAACACATCGTCGGATAATCTGATCCGGACATATCTTAAACAAATAAGGATCATCCCAGAAAAAGTGCTTTACTTGGGAATGAAACCTATACTTATCTTGGGTGGACCAGTGATCCGGAGTTACACTTGAAATTAAGAAGTTGACAATGTCAGCAAACCATGGTTCACTGGACATTGCAGATAATTGTTCATCTGGAAAGTTCTCGTTGACTGGAGAATCAACAGTCAAGGAACTGGGAAGCCGGGATAAATGGTCTGCAACTAGGTTTTCAACTCCTTTCTTTTCCCTAATTTCTAAATCAAACCCTTGCAAAAGTAAACCCACCTAATGAGACGGGCTTTGGCATCCTTTTTCTAAACTAGGTATCTGAGGGCAGAATGATCAGTATACACCACCACATGTGAACCAACTAAGTAAGACCGAAACTTTTCTAATGCAAACACAACAGCTAAAAATTCTTTTTCAGTGGTTGTATAATTGAGTTGTGCATCATTTAAGGTCCTACTAGCATAGTAAATGACAGTGGGCAACTTATTAATCCTTTGACCCAAAACTCCTCCTATGGCAAAATCCGAAGCATCACACACATCAGTTCAAAAGGTTCAGTCCAAACAGGTGGTTGAACAATGGGTGCATTGGTCAACTCCTTCTTAAGTTGCTTGAAGGATTCAAGGCACTCTTTGGAAAACTCAAAAGTCTGATCTTTGACAAATAATGAGGTGAGAGGTCGGGCTAACTGACTAAAGTTCTTAATAAACCTTCTGTAGAAGCCTGCATGCCCTAGAAACGACCGAACATCCTTAACAGATTGAGGAGGTGGTAAATTATCAATTAAATCCACTTTGGCTCTATCTACCTTAATTCCCTCCTTGGATATTACATGGCCTAAAACAATACCAGATTTAACCATAAAATGACATTTCTCCCAATTCAAAACCAAATTCTTAGATATGCACCTTTTCAAAACTAGGGAAAGATGATGAAGACATTCAGAATAGGAATTTCCATGAATTGAAAAGTCATCCATAAATACTTCTAAGAATTTTTCGACCATGTCAGAAAAAATGCTCATCATGCATCGTTGGAACGTAGCAGGGGCATTGCAAAGCCCAAAGGGCATACGCCTGTAAGCAAATGTTCCATATGGGCATGTAAAAGTGGTCTTATGTTGGTCCTCTAAAGCAATTGGGATTTGATTATAGCCAGAATATCCATCAAGAAAACAATAGTATTCATGTCCAGCTAACCTCTCTAACATCTGATCAATGAATGGCAATGGGAAGTGGTCATTCCAGGTTGCCGCATTTAACTTCCTGTAATCAATGCACACACGCCATCCTGTTTGGACACGGGTAGGGATCAACTCATTGTTGGCATTAGGAACTACAGTCATACCAGACTTCTTAGGCACTACGTGAACTGGGCTTACCCATTGGCTGTCAGAAATAGGATAAATTATTCCATGATCCAAGCACTTTAGGATCTCTTTCTTAATAGCTTCCATCATCACTGGGTTAGCTCTTCTTTAGGGTTCCGTGGATGGTTTGGAATCCTCCATAAGATGTATATGATGTTGCACAATGGAAGGGCTTATACCTTTGATATCAGCCATGGTCCAACCTAGTGCTTCCTTATTATCTTTTAACACTTTAAGTAACTCCTCTTCCTGGTTAGAAGTCAAATTTGAAGAAATTATTACAGGAAGAGTCTGGTCAGGCCCTAGGAAAGCATATCTCAAATTAGATGGCAACTCCTTAAGATCTAGCTTAGGGGCTCAACTATGGAAGGTTTGGGAATGGAATTGGAAAGGGGTCCTAAGGGCTCCACAAGTGTGTGAAGACTCAAGACTTCAGAAAAGAAATTTTCACTGTCATCATCCAACTCATCCATACACTCTTAGAATTCTGAATCAAAATCAATATCAAAGTTGGTAACTAAATCATCAGAAAAATACAGAAAATCCTCAAGCAAATTGATCTCTTCTTCCATATGTGGTTGCTTGCCAATCCTAAACATGTTAAACTCAACAGTTTGGTTACCAATAGATAATCTTAGGAAACCATTCCGGCAATTGATTAATGCATTACTAATAATTAAGAATGGTCTTCCTAGAATTATTGGGATCTCATCCTTGGTTGAGAAGGGTTTAGTATCTAATACAATGAAATCAACAGGGAAAATAAATTCCCCCACCTTTAGTAAGACATCCTCAATCATCTCTTTAGGAATTTTAACAGACCTATCTGCCAACTGAATAGTAGTTCCAGTGGTTTTCAATTCTCCCAATCCAAGTTGCTTGTACACATGGTAAGGTAAAAGATTTACACTTGCGCTTAGGTCAAGTAAGGCATGCTCAATGTAGGTGTTTTCTATGACACAAGCTATGGTAGGGCTCCCTGGATCCTTATACTTTGCTGTTATAGGCTGAGTAATTATGGAACTAATATTACCTGCCAAGAACGTCTTTTTGCGCACACTAGTGATACGTTTGTGAGTACACAAATCTTTCAGTACCTTTGCATAGGCGGGGATTTGAGATATGGCATCCAAAAGAGGGATATTCACTTCTACCTTTTTGAAGACTTCTAAAATTTTGTCCATGGAAGCAATCTTCCTTTTGTTTAATAAACGATTAGGAAATGGGACAGGATGAACATAAGAACTGTTACGGATTTACCCCTGTTCAGAAGAATCATTTTTGGTTTCCTCAATCAATCATCTTTAGTTTTAGAAAAATCTTTAGGTTCATCAGACGAACCTGGAACAAGAGGCACACTTGTATCCTCAACTGAAGGAGAGTTAACAGGAGTAATAGATGAGGAAGATTTAGGAACGCTCTGTTGGTACTCTCTACCACTCCTAAGGGTATAAACAACATTACATTGGTTAGAGGGCCCTTGTTGGGTCTGACCTTGTACTATATTCAGTGGTGCATTAGTTAATGTTTGTGAACTAACAGACTGATGATGCCTAGGGTTAGGCTCTGGTTGACTGGGTAAAGTTCCCTTCTCCCTCTCACGTATAATTGAGATAACTTGGGTAAGTTTTCTTATAAGATTTTGATGCCTTGTCATGAGGAGGGCCATATTTTTTTCTAAGTTACTTATTCTACTTGCCTCTTCAATGTTGGTAAACCCAGGGGGTTGTTGATAAGATGATTGGAGAGGGGCCCTAGGAAAACTAGCCTGAGGTCCTGCATTAGACATAGGAAAAGTATTTTGGAAAAAATATTGTTGTGCAAAGGGAGGCCTTTGGAGTCCAGGTTGACCTTGATTATGGAAATTGGAAGGCCCTACTTGGTTGCCCTGATTCCAAGAGAAATTTGGGTGATTTCTCCATCCTGGATTGTAGGTATTACTATATGGATTATTCTGGTATAAGACATTAACACTATCATTAGAAGTGCCTCCAGAGGTGTTGGGGCATTCTTCTATGACATGTCCAGGGGACTGGCACCAAGCACAAATCTTAACCAAATTAACTGATGATGGCTCTCTGGGAACAATAGCCTCAATCCTCTTGATTAGGCTATCCAAATGGGCTTCCTTCGCTACCATCCCATCCACAAAATATCATTTTCCTCCTATGGTTCTTTCACTCTCTTGGGTGGATTCTCACTCACAGGTTTTGTCAGCTAAGTCAAGTAAGAATTCCCATGCCTTTCATTCATCTATAAAGGATGTGAATCCTTCAGGGCACATAGACTATCATTTGTTTAGTTGGGTAATCAATACCCTCATAAATTATTTGACATAAATGCCATAGGTCTAGGCCATGGTGAGGGCATTCTTGGAGTAGATTCTTGAATCTCTCCATAAGTTTGAAAAATGACTCACTAGGCTTTTGCCTAAATTGAAGGATATCACTTCTAAGCTTATTGGTCTTGTGAGTTGGGAAAAACTTCTTAAGGAAGACAACTGTGAACTATTTTCATGAGGTTATGGAATTTCTGGGTAACCCATACAACCACTTCTTAGCTTAGTCTCTCAATGCAAAAGTGATAAACCTAAGCTTAACAGCATCATCAGAAAGCTGTTGGATCTTAATTAGAACACATACCTCTTCAAATTCCCTTAGAAATTGGTATGCATCCTCAGAGGTCAACCCATGGAAGTGGGGCAACATAGTGATGTATTGAGATTTGAGTTCAAAATTATTGCCCTGGGCTTGTGGTAGAACTATGCAGGAAGGTTGGGCTGTTCTATCAGGGTAGAACCTATCTTTCAGAGATTTAGGTGAAGGGTTTTGCTGTTGGTCTCCCATATTGAAGGGTTTTAAAGAGAGCAAACGTATAGGGTCACTACTTGTTGGATCTCTTCTTTCTAACCGATTCTTAGTATTACGTACCCACTTAACACTCATGCAACAGAAAACTACCCACAACTAAAGTAAGACAAGCACAAAAGAATGGATAGCAAATTTTTTTTTTATTTATTTTTATTTATTTATTATTTTTTTTTTTGCTTTTTGGGAGCTTACCGGCAGGGATCCGGGGTTGCTCAGGTCAATTCCTGAGGTACTGCTACAGGGCGAAACCTGTCTTTATCATACTGTGAGGCATGGCGACCTCCACTGATACAACTATTATTGCAAGTTGTTCTTCTCAGGAATTCAATAAAAGAAAAGGAAAAATATAAAACAAAGCAAACAAAGCACTCCGATTTACCAAAAGAAAGTGAAAAATAACATAGAACTGTCTTCCCGGCAACGGCGCCAAAAACTTGTTTGAGATTTAAAATGTAACCGTAAGCATACAGATCAGTGTAGCTACAGGTCGAACACAGGGAGAGTAGCCACTTTATTTTTTTTATTTCTTTTAATAATGCGAAAGTGAACCGATTAATGGTTGTGATCTAATTCTAATTACCGTCCTAAAAATAACGTCCTAACCATTCGTCATCTAAGAATTTAAAGACGCAAGCCACGCAAGCCACGCAATTAAAATTAAATAAATAAATAACTGAAAATAAACAACCCACGCAATTAAAAAAAATAAATAAATAAAGGAAAAAAATGCTGAAATAAAATAAAGTAAAAGAAATGGGATAAAGCTAGAGAGAGACTCACAAGTAGGTTTCTCTACTTAGCCCGAGGGATGCATCATAATATGAGCTTCCCTACTTGACCAGAGAGTCACTCTTACAAGGGTTACTCTACTTGGCTTTAGGGAAAAGGAGACAATTAAAATAAAAGTAATAAATTGATGGTCTTATGGCTAGGAGGGGCAAAGCCAACACATACACTAGCCATGAACCTTGGGGGAAAGGGATAGCAATAATGTAATGACTGAATAAAAATCCTAAATTAAGAAAGAAAGGGTAGTCAGAAGAGGGAATGAGAGGGGGGAGAGAAGACTACTGAAGGAGCCTACTTACTTGAATCAATGCTTGAACTTGAAAAAAGATTGCTCCACGGCTCGTGATCTTGTCACCTTGATCTAAGCCTAGAACTATAACTTAAAAAATTACAACTTAATTGCATAAATCATAAACATAAAAGGGCTGAATAAAAATAAAAGAGTGCTTGCATTAATTGACATAAAAAACTATTACAAAAGTGATTAAAGTGAAAATAGAGAAGAACTAAAACTAAAGAGTGAGAGAGGGAGAGAGAGAGAGCAACTAAAAAAAAAACTAGAAGAATAATGAATTGTCTCTCTTCCTCTTACATGAGTTGTATTTATAGGGAATGAGGAGGTAGGGTAACAAATTTATCTTTCCTAAAAGAGAGAAACCCACAATTGATAGTAAGATCTTTTGAGTCTAAAAATGCTAAGCTGGAGGAGAGAGAAGAGAGAAATAAACTTGGATAAATTTCCTACAAATTTTTTGCTTATTTTCTTTCCTTTTTTTTCTCTTCTTTTTCTCCCTCCAAGGGACGATTTTCTTCTTGATTTGTCTGATTTGGATAATATTTTGGTGATGATGTGGAGGAGAGAGAAGATTTGGACAATATTTATTTCTCCCTTTTTTTTTCTTTCATTTTTTTTCCCTTCCACGATTTTCCTTGCTTCTAATTTGATGTGAAAATCCCCTCCATGCCCTTAGTGCTTTAAGTGAGTGAAAAACATAAAATATTTAACAAAATTCTATAAAAAAAACAACCATGAGATTCGAACTTGAGACCTCTTGATGAGCAAGGGAATTTTGCACATCATAGCTCACCAACTACACTAGGTAGTTGTTGTTACCAAAAATGAATCTTCAATCACTTAAGGATATGGTCCATTGATCCTTGTTGGCATTTGGAGTATTCTTTGTACCTTTGAGACAATTGCAAACGGGCTGGTTTTGCATCTCGGTTCAGTTCTGATCCATTATTCTTTTTCTGACCTGAAAAGAATAATCACTTGTACGAGTAACCAAACGAATGCGTACTTTTAATTGAACACGTCCATCTTGCTCATAATTTTATCCTCTTTGCAACCATGAAAAGAAATAGGACCTCTTTACGTGTAAAATTAGAGATATAGTGCCCGATAGTCCTTAAGGCCTTGAAAATATAAAACCTACAAAAAGAGAGTAAAACCCAAGGTAGATCCATTCTAAATATGTAAAATGCATGTTTTACTACCCTAGATTTCACACATAAATGTGCTCATCAGAAAGCAACGATGAAACCTCACATACATCTGATGTGGAAAATGAAGAAGAGGAGAAAGAAGACGAAGAAGAGGAGAGCGGTTCTTATGGGTGTAAAGACATGTTGATGTTGGCCGCATGCAGGCCTGGTAGTTGCAGGATGAGGAGGGCTGAGAGTGGAGGAAGATGGTTATTGGGTAGAGGTATTGAACCCATGAGCCAAGTGGGTTCAAGAGTGGAACCAAGTCTTCCTCCTGGTCTGCGCAGTAGGGCTCTTAGTTGACCCACTCTTCTTCTATGCACTCTCTATAAGCGACACCTGCATGTGTCTCTTTGTTGATGGATGGTTCACCATTACCGTCACTGCTCTTTGCTGCATGACTGACGCTTTACACGTCTGGAACATGTGGCTTCAATTCAAAATGGCTAAGCTTTGTCACTCCTCTCCTTCCCAGTGTTACAATAACATCCCCGGAGAAGATGATGATGGAGATATAGAAGACCACCGCTCCTCCACCGTCATTGCCACTGCTCCGGGTTGTTCTATAGCATTCCGATACCTAAAGGCCAATAAGGGCTTCTTCTTCGACCTCTTCGTCATTCTCCCCTTACCTCATGTGATGTTTACTTAATTTCCATTACCATATGTGTGAATTTTTTTCATTACCATCGTCATCCACCACAAGATAACATCGTTTTTATCGTCATCTAAGATTCTTTCATGCTTTGTTAATGAAGATGAGATAATAAGTTAGAAAGGAAGGTAAAACGCAAAGGCAGAGTTGGGGTCAAGGGTCCGACACTGGTATCCCAAAATACGATTGTGGAAGATGATCTCTGACGCGAACTGGTCAGTCCAGTACCACGAATGGGTCAAACTTTTCAGAGTTCATATCGATTCCCTTTCTTATGTCAATGAGTGGGTCGAGTAGAATCGATTCCAGGCCAAAGGGCAGAGCAAAGCTCTCACAGAGAGACAAGCATCGAGAGACGACGAATATCATAACCAATATGATGACGACCGAAAGCCGAGGAGTGACCAGCGAGGACCACTGAGCATCGATGAGGGTTGCAGAGATCAGCGAGCGACGAAGGAGAAAACCCAATCCCTAAATCCTCCCTCCCTCTTCTTTAGTGGTTTTAGGTCAATTTACCCTTCATTCGTATGAAAGGGTAATTTGGTAAGAGAATTAGCAACTTAAGTGTCACTTAATAGGTAAATCTAACAGAAAGGGTACGTTAGTTATAATCTTCAAACTACAGGGGAGGTTATTGATATATATATGAAAGTATGTGGGGGGAACATGATATTAAGCCAAAGATCAGGGGAGGGGAATGTAATTTCCTCAATACAATTGTATGGAGGGATAGGTATGTAGTATGTATATGGTAAGTTAACAGACAATATCAATGGGGCACGTGATGGGGTATCATACAAGAAACTCATGGGGATATTTTGAAAAGGGAAAGAGAGAGATAAATACAATGGGTGCTATCTTGTGGTATACTGATGGCATACCCAATCTTTTCCCATACAAGTGATTCGGTGACCACAGTAAGCAAGGTTTAAAAACTGGGTGAATTTGATTGGAAATCAATTGGGATCAATCTGATTTATTCATTCCATGCCCTATTTTTTTGTTTATGAATTTAGCCCCCCGTAAGCTAGCCGCCACCTGGATCAAGGTCATTAATTTCATGGAGTATTCAGATTTTGCCCTCAAAGATAGCATGAGCTTTAGGGAGTAGCAACTCAATCGAAGGAAGTCTCTTCTTCATCGGGCTAATGCAGACCAAGTGGTTATAGATTTGATGAGACTTTTCTCCTCCAATCTCTTGCTCCAGAGGATTGGGGTCAAAATTAAGATGGGGCGCGTAGGGAACTTCCGTTGGTGCTGCGAGGGCGGGGACGCCTTGTGAGCTAAAGGGACCACAAAGGGTGGGGATTCTGTTGCAGTGGTCCTTGCAGTAGAAAGCACCTCTGTCCCCTGTGCAATAAAAGCTTTTAATAGCTCTTCGGAATATCGAATGACTGACTCTAGGGTTATTTGGATTGATTATGGACAATTCAAATCTGAATCAGAGTCGATAGGGATTTCCATCATTGATTCCTGACTTTAAAACCGTGACAAGTAACCGTTATTGGTTACATATTAAATACTTTATAGGGAGAGGATTCTCTTAGCAAATGGCATACGCTGAAGTGCAATGAACTGGTATCGTGTAAACCAAGGTTCTTTCATATGTGCTAAGACGAGATAAATAAAGAGATGCTAAAGTCCCTCGCCCCAACAACTTAGAGAATATTTTCCTTGAAGTTGAAGGTAAATTTTTTCTTCACTAGAGCAGAGGAAGAAAATACTCTTTCTCTACTAATGACGTTCATGAATCTAATATCATAATTTGTGCTGTCTCGACCAACATTTCCTCATCATTGGTCGGTTGGGTTGTGGGAATATTGCATAATGGAGTGAGCCATATACTAATGACAAACTATCTCTTGACAAGAAACACATGAAGGAGGCAATAAGGCCCTCTTATATGGAGCACAACTTGCCATGGATCAGGGTTGGATAGTCACTAGCATTTGAACTAATTATGAAGTCATCCAAACGCTCTCTTTTGATATGGAAAACTTTTTTGGGCCCCTCAACGGGGCACCCTCCTTTTTGAATGTTTATCGGTTTATGCCTAAGGTTACTTGTATTTTTTACTCATTTAACCAATGTTTAGATAAGTGAGGTGAAAAAGTTATTGGAAAATGTCATTTAATGAAATAATTGTTGTATGCTAATGTGGCACTTAACCTTTTCTATCCCAATCACTCCCAAAATCATACCAAAGTTGGTAAGATTTCATGGAAAAGTTGATTTATATCCATCTCTACCACCTTTTTATCTCATCTATTTCCCGTAGATATCTATTATACTAAAAAATTACATATTCGATCGTTTCCTTTTCCTCCCTTCTTTGTCAATACAACCCACATCCAAAGTTCAACTATTTAAACAGATTAATGATAAAACTGTCGGTCACCTTCAAGGATAGAAGCATCTTCTTCTCTCGCAAGCAGGGAATGAAACTCTTCTACCGTGTATTGCATTATCAATGGTGCCATCTCAAGTTTCATTTTTATTATCAAAATTAACAGTGGTAGTTGTGGTAGTCTCTGAACCTACTCATTTCTCTTCTATTCTTCAAGGGGAGGCCATGGCCATTTGCTTTGATTACCGTAGGCTATTGAAGAATGGTACGATAAGCTGTGGAATCAGTTAACAAAGAGTTGGTCTAATTCCTAACTCTCAAAGTCTTCATCCTCTGGTTGAAGTGCTGCATATTATCAAGGACATTTTCCACGTTTCAACATATTTTCCTTTTCTTACATCCCAAGATTTGTTATATTTGTTGCCTACAACTTAGCCCAGAAGGTGATGTCATTTGAATATGTGACATTTTGGCCTATACCATTCCATAGTCAGTCTTCTCAAGCCTTTTTATTCCTCAAACAATGAAGACCTAAATGACTTGTTCTACAAGCAATTTATTTTAAGAAAAGAAAACTACCACATCAACATAGTTGTTGCAAAATGACCACCCACCACCCCACTAGGAGTGTGGATCAGATTCTCATATGATATGATCGATACAAATGGGATTCACCACAGGTTTTTTCCTTATGTTTTCCACGTGTGTAGATCAAGATTGTATGAGAATGATTATTGCAAGAGAACTTGATCCGCTCTCCCCCGGCCAATTTCCTGTTGGGTGGAGCCTTGGATGTGCTTGCATTGGCCTTTTGCTGATGCAGTAGCCACACGACAAGGTAGTGTTCTCCCCCCGCCAGAGCAGAGAGGGAAACTAGAAAAGACATCGCCACTCACGATCCGAAAGCCCCATTGAACACCTGAGTGTCCTCACGGTCCTCACCACTGCCTCCACCAAAAACCGCTACTGTAGGATTTGATCGTCAATGCCAACTCCCTTCAAGCTTCGAGTGAAGGAAGAAGTGAAGAACATCTACCTCCAAACATTCTCTCTCTCTAATTAGAGAAAACAATCCCAACCAATTCTTCACAAAAAAGCAGGTCGATCGAGCAAAACCATTAGGTGAGAGAGATTTACTTGTCAGAACTACCAAATGTTGGGTCAAGAACAACAAACCCCAGCAAAAGATGTTTCAGAGGTGATACTGAATGAGGAAGACGATGAGCACGACGCTAAGGAGTGTGTTCTTCAGAGGTATTTTCTTCAAGAATGGAACAAACTCAAGTCTCTCCTTGATGACATTGTCGTCAATGGCTGCGTCTCCGATCCCTCCGCTGTCAACAAGATCCGTTCTATTGTAATCTCTCTCTCTTTTCCCTTCTATTGGTTTTGTTCCTACTTTCAATTTTACTTTGGGATCACAAGCTAATAGAATTAAGTAATGAAGTTATCGATAATTCATTGGGTGGGGGAGGATGCCTAGCAATATTTATTTATAAAAAGTTTATATATCTTCCCCCTCCCCCACTTTTCAAATGTGAAACTTCATAATGGAGCTTCAAAGTGAATGTTTTCAAATTCAGTTTCCACAGCCACCAGCAATATGTCTAAAATTCGGGGCGAAGAATACGAGATTGCTGAATACTGCATAGTTGAGTCACTCGGGCAAAGCTTAACTATCTAGCCTCTATAGTTGATGATGGCTTTGCTCTTTAATTTAGTGCAGAAATAACTTCTAGCTTTATTTGTTACTATATGCTATACAAGTAGAATAAAGAGATCCAGAAATTATTGCAGTTATAAAAAGTCTTGCGAGATGGCTTCTTTCGAAATTAAGATGGTTTTGTTGGGAAAGAAAAGGTATTTGACGGAAAAAGAGGGAAAAGAACAATAGAAACTATGGAAGTTAGCTATTGGGGCTGTCACTTGGAGCAGTTAGATGGAATTGAAAGAGGTGACTGGGGGTTTATCCTATGCAGAATTTGCCAGTATGGACTAGGGAATAAGTAGAAATGCCCTAGTATCATTAAACAAGAGAACATTTGTTAGGGGAAAAGAATCTCAGGCTGTTTCGATAAAATTTAGTGACCAAAATATCAAAATTTTCCAACTCTTTCTGTGGGAGAAGAAGGTGATTGTTTTGATAGATCAAGGGTTGGGGGTTGAGGAAGAGATAGGAAAGCCTTGCTAGATTTCTACAAGGCTCCTTATATGTCTGATAGGTTCAATAAGTCCAGATTGCAGACCTTGGCATTGCTTGGTATTTGAATTAAGTCCTAGTCCAGCAAGGATCTGGGAGAGGGAATTTGAGAAAGATGTTTTTGGAAGCAGTGGAAGACTATTAAGAGAGAAAAATCACCGGGACTAGATGATTTCAATATATCCTCTTACAAGAAATTAAGGACGTGTAGAAGGGGGACCACATGGAAGTCTTAAGCAGCTTTGTTACTAAGGCTAATGGATTGTTTCTTATCTCTTTTAAGAAATAAGGAAGAGGCTGCTGAAATTAATAACATTAGGTCTGTTGGTCTAATTCTATGTTTATTTAAGAATGTGGCTGAACCGCTGAAGTTTTGGCTAACAGGCTACAGGAGGTTTAGAGTAGTGTATTGGACCTTATCAGAGAGACAGTTCTTGGGTGGGGTCTTAATTTATTATAAATGAATGAAATAAGGTTCAAGGGAAAGAGAAGAAGCTTTTATTTGTAAATCTGATCTAGAGTAGGCATTTGATCACATAGAATGGAGTACTATTGAGTAGGCAATGCAAGGGGGTGGATTTTGGTCAGAAGTGGAAAAAATCGGTGAATGCATGTTTGTCTTTTACTTTCTCCATTTTATTAAATGGGGAACTGGTAAAAAAATTAACAGTACGAGAGGTATATATGTACTTGGGTGATCATTTTTATACTTTTCATATTTATTCCCAAAGTCTTAAGTAGATTGCTGATTTTGGGGAGAGAGAGAAGGTATGACTCGTGGGGTACAGATTTGAAGAAGAAAGGTTGTCCTGCATTGAAGCCCTATCTATTCCTTCAGCACTGAAGACAATTACTGTTTAATTTAGAAGCCAAGGATTTGAGTCTTATGGTGTTCTCCCTGCTTCTTTTGATAAAATTCTCTTACTTATTACTTATTAGGAAAATGTATGTGGGATTGTAGCTTTAAACTTCCTTACTGTAATTTATCAGGTTGGACTGTAATTTCCTCTTTGATTGACAAATCTGATATGGGGAGGAAAAAATGATACATTTTTCCATGGAAGTGGACAGTGAGGGAATAGCAATATTTTTTTACTAGTTTATAGTTGCATTTGCTGGAATTTTTTTGTACCAAGTTTCTTAGTTTATGAGATTACTGAGTTTGAAAGTGAAAACAGATTTGGCTCTTTGTTTTTAGATAAACTAATTTGATACTGTTGAGATGTATTAGTACCATTGCTCGCTGAAAAATTACTGATGTCTTTTTCACCTCTATTACTATTTCTTTCATTCTTATTGATACATGCTGGAAGTAATTGTTCTTATCCTGAAATTATTCGGTCTTGTCTTTATAATGCAGCTAGAGAAGTATCAAGAACAGGGTCAATTGCTAGAGCCTTACTTGGAGAGCATTATTGTGCCACTTATGTCCATTGTCCGCTTAAAAACAATTGAGCTGGGGGTGATCTCTGATGAAATTCTTGACATAATTAAGCCTTTGTGCATTATTATTTATTCTCTTGTTACGGTTTGTGGATACAAGGCTGTTATCAAGTTCTTCCCACATCAGGTCTCTGATTTAGAACTTGCTGTCTCTCTTTTAGAGAAGTGTCACCACACAACAACGACGACATCATTGCGGCAAGAAAGTACTGGAGAGATGGAGGCAAAGTGTGTCATACTTCTGTGGCTTTCTATCCTTGTTTTGGTGCCTTTTGATATCTCCACTGTGGACACTAGTATTGCAAACAGTAACTTTGTTGGTGGGACAGAGCCGTCTCCTTTAGTATTAAGGATATTAGGGTTCTCTAAGGATTACCTTTCAAATGCTGGCCCTATGCGTTCCATAGCTGGGTTGCTGCTCTCAAGGCTTTTAACACGTCCAGACATGCCAAAGGCCTTTACCAGGTTTCCCATTCTATGCATCCATAGTGATTAAATCATGCTACATGCTTGTATAAAGTTCTCTTCATACTTTCACATCTATGTTTTTTTTTTTTTTTTTTTTAAATCAGCTTTGTACCTTTTGTTACTGGATGGTAAATAATTAAATTTGCATTTTATGCAGATCATAATGTCCATTTAAGTTCTCATGCTTCACTTGGAGGGGGAATATCTCATGTTTATCAATTTATGATTCTTCTAGCATGTTTGTTATTTTATATTTCTTACCTAAATTTCACATTTCTTACCTAAATTTTATATTCTTAGGAGTCAGGGATGAATTTGTGCTATTGAATTTCACTTAATGAAAGGGAGGTTGTGCCAAGTGATTGTTATAGGTATTTGGGCTCAATTATAAATAAAGAAGGTGATATAGAGGATAATGTTTCACAAAGAATTAAAATAGGATGGATAAAGTGGATAGGTGAGTCAGGAGTGTTGTGTGATTGACGCATTCTTTTAAAACTTAAAGGAAAATTTTGTTGGATTGTCATACGACCGGCTATGATGTATGGTGTGGAATGTTGGGCAGTTAAGAAGCAAGATGTAGATAAACTTAGTGTAGCAGAGATGAGGATGTTGAGATGGATAAGTGGTAAAATTAGGGAGGATAAAGTAAGGAATGATTAGATTGCAGCTGATTTGGGAGTAGCTCTGATACATGATAAGCTATGAGAAAGTCATTTGAGCTATCATGGCCATGTTCAACAGAGGCCTTTGAATGCTCCAGTACGGAGGATTGATATGATTCATATTGAAGGAACTAAAAGAGCTAGTGGCAGACCGAAAATGACCTTAGGAGAAGTGGTGAGGAAAGACATGCATAGCTTAGGTCTTGTATCTTGTATGACGTCAAAGAGATCTGATTGGAGGGCAAGGATTCATGTAGCTGACCACATTTAGTTAGGATGTGGCTGAGTTGTTGTTGTTGCATGTCACTTAACCTTGTTTTTTTCTCCCTTTCTCCCTTTCTGCCTGCAATCTACTTCTCTTGTTTGCGTTTCCTATGCTTGGGGTTATGAAATATGTAATCTCTCTGGATAATGACCAGAGACTTATCTGGTAGTCTCATATTTTTTTTCAACTTTCATTTTTGGGAGAGATTAGGTGAATAATGTTAGAACGAGGCACACCAAATTGTGAAAAAATTAGCATGTTAAAGAATGGAGACTCTTGTCCTATTGATGCATCAGGGACTAGGTCTTAGTTTATCCTCTCAAGAGCTAGCTGTTTAACTGGAGCTGTACTTTAATTTTAGTTGGGCCTTCTAAATTGTAACTTGGATTTAAATGACACTCTTTTTTCGGTTTGTGAATATGAGTTGGAAACAAATTAGTCTTCTTATTCAGGTCATGTTAATGACCTTAAAAAAGATGAAGAATTTCAAACGCATATCTGTTGTATTCACTTTTGTGTTCCTGATGTGCTTATCAAGCTTGGTATTAACGATAAAAGTGGTGTAAATTTTCTTGTTTATGAATGCTTTTCAGTTGGGCCTTCTAAATTGTAACTTGGATTTAAATGACACTCTTTTGTCAGTTTGTGAATATGAGTTGGAAACAAATTAATGTTGATAGGGTAATGACTTGTGTCTAATATGATGCCAACCCTCTTTATTTATAACAATGGAGAGAAGGTTTTAGAGAATTACAAAGACCATTAAACCCCTTGGGGTCCGTTTGGTAACTGACACTTTCCCTAAAACCTATAAAACCCATTATTACAACACTCCCCCTCAAGTTGGTGCATAGATATCACATATGCCCAACTTGCAGATAATAGGATGAAACATCTTCCTACTAAGACCTTTAGTAAATACATCAACCAAGTTCATTACTGGGAACAAAAAGCACAATGATAAGGTCCATATCCGGCTTCTTTTTGATGAAGTGTCGATCGATCTCCACATGCTTGGTTCGATTATGCTGGACAGGGTTGTGAGCAATACTAATGGTAGATTTGCTGTCACAAAAGAGCTTCATAGGAAGAGTAGCAGGAACAGCCAAATCAGTGAGAAGACCATGAAGCCATAGGAGCTCACAAATGCCATGTGCCATAGCACGGAATTCTGCTTCAGCACTTGAACGGGCAACCACAACTTGCTTCTTGCTACGCCATGTAACAAGGTTACCACCAACAAATGTGCAATAATTAGTAGTAGGCCTGCGGTCATCAGGGGAACCTGCCCAATCCGCATTTGTGAAGGCCTCCACCCTAAGGTGATCATGAGGAGAAAAAATGATGCTACATCCTGGGGCAGATTTTAAGTACTAGAGAATGCACAACACAGTTTCTATATGAGTCGAGTAGGGATCATACATGTATTGACTAACCAGGCTGATGGCAAAAGCTATGTTAGGGCGTGCATGAGAGAGAGATCAATAGCCCCACTAATCTCTGATATCTCCCCTTATCTACCGGATCACTTTCCTTGCTACTCAGGTGAACATTAGCTTCAATAGGAGTGTCTGCCCGCTTACACCCCAACATGCTTGTCTTTGAGAGAAGGTCAAGCACTACTTCCGCTGAGACAGGTAGATCCCACGAGAAGACCTTGCAACTTCAATGCCGAGGAAGTAACGGAGTTGTCCTAGGTCTTTGATATCGAATTCCTCACTCAAGTATTTCTTGAGGCGAGAGATTTTTGCCAGATCATCACCAGTAACAACAATATCTTCTACATAGACTATTAGGATAGCAATCTTCCCACCAGATCTCTTGATGAACATAGTGTGGTCGACATTGCTTTAAGAGTAACCTGTAGCAACCATAGCCTTATGGAAACGTCCGAACCAAGCACGAGGGGATTGCTTTAGCCCATACAGAGCATGCTTCTGTTTGCATACCTTCCCTTGGGTTTTGGAGCAAGTGAACCCAGAAGGAATGTTTATATACACTTCCTCCTCAAGTTCTCCATGAAGGAAGGCATTTTTCACATTTAACTGCTGGAGATCCCAATCTAAGTTGGCGGCACAAGCCAAGATAACACGAATTGTGTTCAACTTAGCAACTAGAGCAAAAATCTCCTGGTAGTCAATCCCATAAGTCTGTGTGAAGCCTTTAGCAACAAGTCTGGCCTTGTACCGATCCACTGTACCATCAGCCTTTTGTTTTACTGTGAAGACCCATTTGTAGCCAATTGTCTTCTTTTGTGAGGGAAGACACCAGATCCCATGTGTCATTCTTCTTCAAAGCTTGCATCTCTTCAACCATAGCTGCCTACCATTGTGAGTTTGCACTCGCTTCATGCCAGGTATGAGGAATAGACACAGAGGAAAGAGAAGACACAAAACTATAGTAGGAAGGAGAGAGTGAGTCATAAGAAACAGTTTTAGCAATAGGATATAAAGTACAAGACCTAATGCCTTTATGAACAGCAATAGGTAACTTAAGAGACTGATCAACAGAAGGAGAAGGAGGATTACCAGGGTCCAAGGGGACAAGATCTAGCTCGAGAGGAGACGACTGGCATGGTAGGGTAGATGCTAAATGTGTAGTGGTCTGACCTTGCTCTCTACGACTATACACACGTATCTCTGGCTGAGGCGCAGTAGGAGAAGTAGGAGTGTCACTCTCCCCCTAAAACGGGATACTAGAAGGGATAACAATTTCAAGAGACGGCGGCACATCTTCCACAATGGAAGGAGACTCCCCCTGAAGAGGTGTCACAGTGTAGTATGATGCAGATTCGTGAAAGACAACATCGATAGTCACAAACCAACGCCGAGTAAGAGGATGAAAACACCGATAGCCTTTCTGAGTAGGAGTATACCCCAGAAAAATGCATCGGAGACAACGAGGATCAAACTTTCCATGAGGATGATGATCGTGGCCATAGCAAACACTGCCAAATACCTTAGGAGGAATAGGGAAAGCAGCAGAACCTTGGAGAAGATCCAGAGGGGAGCGGAAAGCATGGACCCGAGAAGGCATTCAGTTGATAAGAAAGGTAGCAGTGAGAATTGCATCACTCCAATACTTGGGAGGAACATGCATCTGAAACATAAGAGAGCGTGCTACCTCACAAAGGTGACGATTCTTGCGCTCATCAACCCAATTCTGAGCCGAAGTATCCACACAACTAGTCTGATGAATCATCCTATGATCGAAAAGGTAAGCTTGAAAGGACCCTTCAAAGTATTCCCGACCATTGTCGCTTCGAAGGATCTTAATGGTAGCACCGAGCTGAGTCTGAACCATGCGGTGAAACTGCTGAAAGCAATAGAAGGTCTCGCCCATGGTTTGCATCATATAAACCCAAATAGTCCGAGAATGACAATCAATAAAAGAGAAAAACCACTGATAACCATTGACAGACACATAGCGGGATGGACCCCAAATATCATAATGTATCAATGAAAAAGGAGTGGCACTTTTATTTCTAGAAACAGAATAAGTGATTCGAGTTTGTTTGGCCAAAACACATGCCTCACAAAAAAACTGACTCGAATTACAATTTTTAAAGGAAGGAAAAATTGTAGTTAAAATTCCCAAAGGGGAATGTCCCAACTGACGATGCCATTGCAGTAACTCAGAAATGGGAGGTGACGTAGAAGATGTCTGATGAGCCTGACCAAAGACCAATGTCGAGTCATCATCAAGTAGATACAGACCGCTACGTACCCTACCAAAGCCAATTGTTGCCCCTGTCACCAGATCCTAAAAAACACAATGAGATGGGAAAAAGGTGACTTTGCAATTAAGATTGGAAGTAAGACTACTAATGGACAAAAGGTTAGTGGGAAAAGAAGGAACATGCAATACAATAGAAAGGCATAAAGAGGGGGTACAACCAACAAAGCCCTTCCCAAGAATAGTGGAATAAGTCCCATTAGCCAATTTGACCTTACTATTACCAAGACAAGTAGTGTACTGTGAAAAAAGAGACAAGTGGCCTGTCATATGATCAGAAGCCCCAGAGTCTATAATCCAAGGGGTAGAAGGGACAAACATAGTATGACTAAAGGAGATACCTGACCCAGAAGGGGTGGAATGAGCAGAGCTCGCAATGACAGGTGCAGGAGAGTTTGGACGTGTCAAGAGTCGCCAGAGGGCAGTAAGCTCGTCAAATGATAGCGAGGATACTGAGGCGCTAAGAGCAGAGTCAGAGTCAGGGTCAGGGCTCTCAGTATGGTTGGCCTGCCCAGAAGTACCGGCATGACCCTTCCCTCGCCCTTTTCCAGATGCATCACTGGGACGACAATGAAGCTTCCAGCAGTGGTCCTTGGTGTGACGCTCCTTCCCACAGTAATCGCACTTCATTGGAGTCCTAGTAGAGGAGCCACCAGACTGTGGGGCTGCACTAAGGGACTGAGTGCCAGAAATAAGTGCAGATCTCTCAGTAGGAGTGGCAACTTGCTATGGAAGCATAGTGGTACGTCGACTGTCCTCAAGTTGGATCACATCATAGGCTTGATCCAAGGTTGGAAAGGGGTCACGACCCAAAACCTGAGACCGCAATTGATCAAACTCCACATTTAGACCTACCAGAAAGTCATAGACCCTGATTTTGTCCTCTCGCTTCTGAAACTTGGTGACATCTTTAGCGGTGGAAGGAGTATACTCCTCATAGAAATCCAACTCAGTCCATAGTGACCGCAACTCATAGTAGTACTGTGACAGAGTGAGCCCTCTCTGCCTCAGATCACGAATCTTCTGGCGAAGCTTAAAGACCTGAGCATGATTCCCTATCTGGGAATAGATATCTTGGACAGACTTTTAGATCTTCGCAGCAGAGGCAAGAAGGAGATAGCCACACGAAAGATGTGGCAACATGGAGTTGACAAGGAAGGCCATAACCAGAGAGTTAGCACACTCCCACTTGTCAATCTCAGTACCGGTGGTCGGACGCTTCGTGGTTCCAGTGAGGTACCCGTAATGGCCACGGGACTTGATGGAGATGCAGACCGAGCGTGACCACATAAGGTAGTTTGTACCATCAAGCTTGATAGCATAAGGAGGAAAGGTAGGAACAGCCGTGGTGTCTCCACCATTAGATGCAGATGAGATGGTAGTTATGGTTGCTACTTAAGGGGGCTGTGCAAATAGAAGAGACTCTAGCCGGAGATAGAGAAAGCACCAAAATAACCAGAAAAAGCTAGAAAACCCAAAAATCGATAAAGGGTAAAACCCTGAGAAAACGATTTTGGGGATAACTCTAGAATAGAGACCTCAAACGAAGAATTGGTCAGTATATATCACCACAATGATAAGAGGCACCAGTCGCAACAAACATTAAGACGATTGGAGCATCGAGTGGGGAAAAAGCATCCTGGCAATGAAAAAAGTTCACAAGGAGAAAACCCTGAAAAAGTGATGAAAAAAAGTTTCTGGGTCTCTCAAATCATTGTAGAAGAGAGTTTGAGAGCCTAGGGGAAGAATGGGTGGAGGTTAGAAACCCTCTTGGTGGTTTAAGAAGCTCCCACCATGAGAGAGAAGCTGACGAAGAGAGATGGAGGGAGGCGCAGATGAAGGAGGAGCGGGGAGAGAGACAGAGAGAAATGAGAAAGGCAAAGAGATGGAGAAGAGGGAGAACCCTTAGGGTTTCGGATCCTAAGGCTCTGATACCATGTTAAATGGGGTAATGACTTATGTCTAATATGACACCAGCCCTCTTTATTTATAACAATGGAGAGAAGGTTCTAGAAAATTACAAAGATCATTAAACCCCTTAGGGGCCGTTTGGTAACTGACATTTTCCCTAAAACCCATAAAACCCATTATTACAACAATCTTCTTATCCAGGTCATGTTAATGACCTTAATAGAGATGAAGAATTTCAAACGCTTATCTGTTGTATTCACTTTTGTGTTCCTGGTGTGCTTATCAAGCTTGGTATTAATGATAAAAGTTGTGCAAATTTTCTTGTTTATGAATGCTTTTCAGTGGAGCTGGTTCAAATCTGCTAAACCCCCTTGTAATACAGAAAAGGAAGAAATGCTCAAAGAATGGTGAAGAACAGGGCTCCCATGTACATTGCAATGCACCAATAACTCCTTGTTACTTTTATTATCCATTTATTGTTCAAATTTCAAACCAAATGGGCATGCTATATTAGCATATGTAAAGTTATTCAACTTACATATACCGTTGACCTCTATTACTGAATACGGTTGCTGGGCATGCTGAAAAAATGGATGCACGCTAGTTCACTCCTTGTAGTTTTCTTCTCTTTGGAGTGTTCAAGAGAAAACTCCGACGAAGCAGAAGGGAGGACATCGATCCTCCCAAGAATGGCTCAGACAGAGGACAAAGGGACAAGTGAGCTTCCTGCACAATGATAATCTAATCAGATAACAAAGGGATAGTCAGAATCACTACTTCACTTATTTTTCTTTTCTTTTCTTTTCTCTAAATTTGAACCATGTTTCAAGTCCTATTAATACTCAAATCAGGATGAAACTTGTAAGGTGAGATGGTGAAGGGTCCTTTATTACATGGACCCACCCATGTCACCCATTTCCTGCCACATGGCAACTGGTGACTTTACAGAGTTCGCCAACCTTCTTGAATGTTATATCAGCTCTTTCTTCTCTGATTTTTCATTTTCCTATGCTTGAAATTGTTATTTGTTTATACTTCATATTCCTTCTCAAGCTTACCAGTTTCTTTCTATGGACCTCTTTATTTCCTCAGCTTCATTGAATGGGCACACGAAATTTTATCATCCGTCACAGATGATGCTGTTGACCATTTGCAATTACTTGGTGTTGTTGGAGCATTGGCAGCCATTTTCAAGGTGACATTTGATTATTCTTATATTATGATTGTGGGAGTGTTGTATTGCAGGTCCTGATGAATACATGAACACTGATGCTGGCAGGTAGCTTGAAAGTCTGATGTTCAATGATTCATTATGCAAACCTGAATTCTGAGTTTTCACTTTAGAATTAGATGGATTAAGACATCATTGAAGATTTAGAAGGCAAGAAGATGTACAGCTAGATCACGAATGACCTAACCCCAGGCAGGATCTTAAACACAATTAATAAGTTTCAGATTCAAGGAACAAATCTGAAAAATAAACAGCAAATAGAGAAGGGGAAGAAGAAGATAGTTGATAGGGTAGTCTCTCTCAGACTCGGGTCTCTCACTCACGGCCTCTCAACGTTGTTTGACTCTCTCAGTCGCAGCCTCTCTCAAGACAATGGGGATGCACAAAGCAAACTTTCTTTCGTAACTTCAAATCATGGGGAACCTCTTAAGGGTCATTATATTACATGGACATAAAACTTGCCTCACAAGAAGGAACACAAATAGAAACATAATAGAATATGAAACTAAGAAAGTCTCTCTAAAAGAGATCTTCCTTGTACAAGAAGAAATCAAAATAAAAGGAAACAAAGACTTTTGGAAACTCCTAAAACTGGAAACTAAGTTGCTTGTTCTGATTAAAGACAAACTAACTTTTTACTGAAAGAATAAACTAAAAAGAAAACCAATCTTTGGAGGTCTTCTAGAAGTCTCCATTGGTTGCTTGCTGTCGAAGGCAAACCAGAAAATAGAAACTTATATAAACTAAACTAAATTATATCTTAAAATACATGGCTGAAATCACTGTTCACGTGAACAGTTTTTCTTTCTTTCTGAATTTGATTCTCATCCTATTCTTCAGGCTTTTGATGAGCTCCTCTGTGAACTGAAGAAGGACCTCATCTCAGATCTCTGTTTTTATGCAGAAGCTGCAGTGATTTAAACCTGGATGTAGACCTAACCCTGGTGAAGGGAATCGAAGTCTCAAAAGGCAAGAATAGGAATAAGAACTGAATCTAAAATCCTACTCTAAAGTATTGCAGGCCATATTTGGGGTTTTTGGCTTGTGGGGGCCAACTAGGTGGAGTTTTTGGGATTGATTTTTGTATCATTAGGTATGATTTTGTTGAGTAGTATGGGTGGCTAATTTATTTCTTTTTAAATATGTTAGGTAAATTAGAAGTTTTGTTCAGTAGAAATCAAAAATGGCTTTGTGTAGTATTGGCAGTATTATAAGAGGGTTTATAGGCCTTTGGCTCAATTGTTTTCTGGGTTTTGTGGGCAACTATTAGTCTATTACTGGGATTAATGGAATTATTTGCAGCTTCCAAAGTGCCGTTGATATTAAGTAAGTTGCGGGCTGGTGGTTGACACTGGTAGAACTGCAAATTTGTGAATCAAATGAAGCAAATAGCTATCTAAATTCTCTGACCCTATAATTTTAGAGGGGAGTGAAGAAGCAAATAGCCAGTGTATTGATTAATCAATAATAAGAATCATGTGCTCTTCTAAGTAACACCTTACAATGACATAAAATCCCCTACTTACTGCTAATGAGGGGCAATAAAGTAACTAAAATAAAACCAAATTGGACCAGAAGCTCATATGCATTGATTTGTCCCCTATTAGTTTCCTCTATAAAAAATGACCCAAACTAGGCCAATCAAACCTATTGACACTTCTTCAATTTCTTGACCTGCTGCCTCCTAATGCTCTGCTTTATATGAAAACAGAGGACAATTTTGATTTACATCAGTGGTTTTAGTGAGTACCTGCTTTTTATTTTTTTGGGTTAAGACCTACTATATATAGGTCTGTGCCCCAAGCATTAATTTATCCATGGAAGTAGTGATATTTTTTTCAAGCTTCATACTATCGCTATATGGGTTCTTCATGTTATTGCTTTGTGGATTCAGTGCCCACTTTGAAGGTGGATTCCTAGGTGGTATGCCTTCTTTTACTTATTCTCTTCTACTTCCAATTTTCTTTTCATTGTTACAGCTGTCTACTCTAACCATGAAGCCATCCCTTTCTCACCATTGAATCTCCACCAAACTTCCGCCAAATTATTACCATGGCCTGCCCCATCAGCCCTAACCATCACCATTTCGCCCACCACCAAAACCTGTTCCATTTTCAGGATCTTCATTATGGACCCCTTTTCAGCAATTAGAATCATCATCAGCTTCACAAAACCCAAGGTCATAATCTTAACCTGTCCTAATCAGGTCATAATGTGTATCCCTCTGATCAATCCATCTCATCTGCCATGTGTAAAAGACCTCTACTTTTAGGAATCAGAAACTGTGGAGTCTAGACTCTAGACAACATACACAGCCTTTTTTAAGATTATCAACTCTTCTTTATTATCTTTAGGATTTTAAAATTTCATTCAAACAATCCTTCTTTCCTCGCACACTTATGTGAGCCAAAATGACTAGATCCTATGGTATATTTCGACTGTTTCTATATGCCTTATAAATCATGTAAATGGCTATATTTCTCTTCTCCTTTTTCACTTTTGCAATTTAGAGATTTAGTTGGGACTCACACCTCTAGCACCTTTTTAATTGTCATATTTATATTTTTCTTTAACCTTTTCTATTGCAGGCTGGTGGTCGAAATTTTTTGCTTGATCTGGTTCCTGTTGTTTGGAATGACACCTTGATCTTGATAAAATCCAATGCTGCAACTCGAAGTCCCTTACTTCGCAAGTTTCTGGTGAAATTAACTCAGCGGATTGGTCTTACTTGCCTCCCGCATCGTTCTCCATCTTGGCGCTATGTGGTCAGTAAATTTTTCATTATTTGGTTCAATTGGAAGAATTGTGGTTAGATGTCTTGTTTCTTGTATGCTTCTTATGGTATCATCATACACTTTCAATTATCTATATGTTTGAATCTTACCTTGGCATGTTGTCTTAACTTGCTGTTATTCACATAGCATGTGAAACATAGTTGTCATGGCGTCTACGTGTCCCAAGGCATTGGAGGGGGCCTGGACGCAAGGCAACAACCAACAAGGAGTTCGAGGCATCTAAGGTGTTTGGACACCAAGGTGTCATTTTTACAACTATGATATGGAATCCCTATTCTTTTATTTGCAGCAAACATATTTAGAAAAAGTACATATTAAATAAAAAACAGAGGAACAGACCATAAGACCCAAAGGATGCCACTAAACGATTGTCACAATAACCGTGATGCATGAAGAAAAACATTAATTGAAAAACAAAAACACAATTTAAAACATAGTTGTCATGGCACTATGGTGAACCAAGGCAATGGCCAGCTTCCATGGTGCCTAGGTGACACCTAGGAGGGACAAGGTGCCTAAGACGAACACCATACACTTATATTTCATACTTTTCTTTTCCATTAAAGTAGAGGCTGGATTTATTTTGATTAGGTTTATGGATGTAAATATGTCTAAGACAGAGGTATAAAAGAAATAACTGTAAAAATGGGATGAAAATGGAAATATGACAATCATAAAGGGAAAATTATATATAATTATATAATTGAAGGTTTAACATTGATATGTTCAATAAATAAGGCAAAAATAAGGGTTTGATCTTCTTGGTTGCTAATGTTACAAATCTCGCTGATAAAGCTTCAATTTGAGACAAGGAAACAGGTAATCCCTGTAAATAGAAATAGATGGATAGATAGTCCCATCAGTTGGACTGGGGCTGCCCTCCTCTATTCATTATATACCAATTCAATCAGCTTATTACAAGTCCTAATAGAACTAGAAACGCCAAAACATAATAGGAAACTGGCTAACTTAATCAGTCCTAGCTGAACTAGGACTCTCCTACTTAGACTAGGAAAGCTAACTCCTAACATAAAATCAGTCCTAGCTGAACTAGGACTCTCCTAGTCAGACTAGGACAACACCAAGGGAGGAGCCTGCACAATCCGCAGGACTCCTCCTTCCGTCTCTTCTCACGACAGCCTTCTAACAATCCCCAATTTCTTCTTTTACATCTTCCTCTTCTCTCTTTTCCCCCTGGTCTCAGGACCAAGCACCTTGATATTCAAGCAAAGTTGCTTTAACAACTATGGTATTTAGATCAAAATATGTGCTGGTTGGCAACACTTACCTGGGAGATTTGACTGATTTCTTTTTCTTTCTTGTGTTCTGCTTATGATTTTCTTTGGGTTTCTTTTAATTACTGTGTCTCTTTGATCCATTTGTAACCTATTTCATTATCTTAAAGAAATTCTTTCCTATCAATAAAGGAGAAAGAAATAAAATAGATAGTACCCAACACAGCCCATCAGCTTTTCATGCACACCAAGGGATAGGGGAAACATGGCTGTTAAAGCTGGTCTCTTCCTCTCCTTTGACCTTCAATTCCCTAGTGGCCTTACCAATTCTCTTGAGAGGGATACATTGTTGAATTATCACTTGCAGAAAGCACCCATTGAATAGCAAAGAAAAACAAAGCCAGGTCCTATTCCTCCCGATCTTTTAGTTTCTAATGGCTCATCTCCTTTTTTAACAAAACCAGGTCCTTTCCTTGCATACGAACATTCTGTGAGGTGTTTACTACTTAGTAGCTTACTCTGGCTTGCTAGAGGTCTGAGTTATTCCTGATTGATGCATGGCTCTGGGGTTTGTTCACAGTACTTGTTTGTAGGGGCTTCTATTGATCTCTATCTTTCATTCCTGTCTCCCATTTGATGTAATAATTGGAGGTAACTGAAATTGGTGATTAGATGGATCTTTTTTTGGGGATTGATGAGCATTTGTTTCACATTTAGGAGGTTAGGTATTCTATATATCAACCGATTAAATACTTTATAAATTTTCTTTTGGAGTTGCTTCAACTGTTATTAATATCTGTCTTTAACTGTTCAGAGTTTTTCTACTGCTGATCATAACTAAAATTTTAAATTATATTGATTCTCTCTCTGCTTGAGAGGCTTTTTGGAATTATGCATATAATGAATTCAGCTAGATATTGGTATAGAGATGTTCAGAAATCACAATTGAGAATACTAGACCAGAATAGCTTTTGATGGCATTGTTTTGTTGAACCATTTACTTTTCATGCAGGGAAAAAGCCGTTCACTGGGAGAGAATATTTCAGTTTCAGAAAATATTACGGACAAACATGATCGATGTGGTCATTATCCGAATGTGGACTCCTGGAACTCAAATCAAAATGCAAGTTGCATGCAAGAAGACGATATGGATGTTCCAGAAACTGTAGAGGAGATTATTGAGGTGCTGCTGTCAGGATTGAGAGATACAGTATGTGGAACAGATTAGACTCCGTAGTTTCTGTGTTTGTACTATCAGATAGAAGTAAAAATATAATTCAAACTTTGGATTCATTCCTTTGTTTAAGCCTTAAGGAATATGAGATACTTGCTTATGTGCATGTGAATGATTGACTGGTAGTAAATAACAGTTGTTGTTTAATTTCCTAGGCTTCTAAGATTATTCTGGGTCTTTGAAGAGTGGGAACAGAGTTCTGTCTAAATTTCAGACCAAAATACAAACTAATAGAGAAGTTATGGACATATGACTCATTAGTTAATAGTTATAGAACCAGGGGTACTGCTGCTTCATTCTCAAAAGCTCGTGAATGATGAAAGATCATGAAGCCATCTTTCCTGTCAACTGGGAACTGGCTGGAGACTTGCGCAATAGAAAATTCTAGCGCATTACGCAGTAGTACAATTCCAAATCCATTTTTTAAACCCCAGTTTTACAAACACAAAGCCACATTCCAACTAAATAAGACCTGCTACATGGATCCATGCAAAGACAAAATATTAACAATATAATATAAAAACAGAACACATCAGCACAACAACACATCAATAAAAACCCCTAAATGCGGTTAGTTACATGGATCCTTGCCCTCCAAACGGCTCTATCTGATGTCATACTTGGGACAAGACCTAGATTATGCATGTCATTCCTCAGTCCTCACAACATCCCCTATGGCCATTTAGGCCTGCTCCTAGCTCTTTTAGCTCCTTCAATCTGAATCAGATTACTCCTCCTTACTGGAGCGTCCCAGGGCCTTCGCTGAACATGGACATACGCATACCACCTCAAACGACTTACTCAGAGCTTATCATGTATCGGGGCATCTCCCAATCAACTCTAATATAGTCATTCCTTACTTTATCCTTCCTTGTTTTGCCGCACATCAATCTCAACATCCTCATCTCTGCTACACTTAGCTTATCTATGTGATGCTTTTTAACTGCCCAACATTCCGCCCCATACATCATTGCCTGTCGTGCGACTGTCCTGTCTAATTTTTCTTCAAACTTTAAAGGAATATGTTGATCACACAACACTTTGAATGCTCCTCTTCACTTCATCCATCTCACTTTAATTCTCTATGAAAAATCATCCTCTATATCACTAGTTAAACCCTATTTTTATCAACAGTTAATCTGAAGTCTAGACATTTCAACTCTAATTTAGACCTGATGCCTAGGCATAATTAAGATGGATGTGCAGCAAAACTAGGAAGGATAAAGTAAGAAATAAACATATTAGAGCTGATATGGGAGTTTCCCCAATCAATGGTACGCAATGAGAAAGTCCTTAGAGGTAGTATGGCCATATTCAATGGAGGCTTGGGTATGCTCCATTAAGGAGAGGAGTGATCTGATTCAGATTGAAGGAGCTAAAAGTGCTAGGGGCCTAAAATGGCCATAGGGGATGTTTTGAGGAATGACATGCATATTCTAGGTCTTGTCCCAAGTATAACTTCAGATAGAGCTGTTTAGAGGGCAAGGATCCATGTAGCTGATCCCATTTAGTTGAGATTTTCCTAATCTTCTGGTGTTTTATTTATTTACTTATTTTTAATTATTATTTACGGATCCATGTAGCCGACCCCATTAAGTTGGGATAAGGGTTGAGTTTGTTGTATCTAGCCAGAACTAAAGCCACAAGGCTAGTTATCAGTCCTCATTAGACCTAAGCCTATATTCAACTAATATATCTTCCCTCAGCGATCCTACTTTATTGTTGGGGGTGATTAGTGCATAAATATTTGTCGTCAGGGTCTTTTTTTGATTGTTGTGTATCAGGTTACTGTACTGCCTTGGCTGTGGGTTATTCTGTTTGATTGTCATGATAGAGTACAATGAGGTTTTCTCTTTGTATTTGAGCTGTTCCCTTTACTCATGGTCTTTTTCCCTTATCTATTTTATTTTGTTTTCTTTTCTCTCCCTGTCGTTCTCCCTTCTTACTTACAAATTACTTTAAAAAAAAGTTGTGGTTGTATAAGTGCTCGTAAGTTAATGAAAACTTCCCAGCCTGATAGATTCCTTCTTCATTCATGCTGTTATTTCCCATTTCAAACACATCATGATTGTTGGGTGCAGGATACGGTTGTCCGCTGGTCTGCAGCAAAAGGTTTAGGTCGCATAACTTCACGTTTGACATCTGAACTTGCAGATGAAGTCCTATCATCAGTATTGGAGCTTTTCTCTCCAGTTGAGGTTTGATGGCTCCTTCTCGACTACTGTTTCTTGTCATATGATGTCCTTTGAAATGACTTGCTCTAGAGAATTTTAAAAACTGGGAAGTTGGGAATTTTTTTTTGTTATCTATTAAATGTGGCTGCAATTTTTTGGAATTAGTTTTCCGTTGATATAGCATATGATTTTGAACAGGGTGATGGTTCATGGCATGGAGGTTGCTTAGCATTAGCTGAATTGGCCCGTAGAGGTTTGCTGTTACCTAGTAGTCTTCCTAAAGTTGTTCCATTTATTATAAAGGTAAGTCAGGTTTTTTGCTCCCTAAACTTCGGGTTAATTATAAATTTTGAATGTAGCGTATTACCAAATGCCACTCTACTACTACCTAAGCTCATGGATGCTCATCTATAGCTACAATTTGTTGTGTTACAGTAGTAAGTTTGACAACCATGAAACCAAAAAATGGAACCCAGTGGTATGTATTAAGACCTAATTTGGTGCTGATGTCTGACCAAGGCTAGGCACAGCTTGTATTGAATGACACCAGAAGTAAAAGCTCCTTCATTGATCAATATGGCAGGAAAAAGACTGCTATGAAATTCCTACTGCACCTTTTGGGTTCAGATCCAACATACTCATATGTCATTCTTCTAGGATTGAACTGTAGGCAGTTGTGGACTTCTTTCCTTTCCCAATTAGGTTTTTCATATTTATTTTCTAAATATTCAGACATTTAACACTTGAAAGGTTAAATAAACATTTTAAGCTTGTTTAATGCTTTTGACCTGACATTATACTAATCACAGTTTGTCTAAGCAGGCACTACATTATGACATTCGTAGAGGTCCACATAGTGTTGGATCCCATGTACGTGATGCTGCTGCCTATGTTTGTTGGGCATTTGGCCGCGCATACTATCACTCGGACATGAAAGACATTTTGGAGCAGCTTGCTCCCCATCTTTTGATGGTGGCCTGTTACGACCGTGAGGTGGACAACTTTTTCATGTCCCATATTTGTCCCACCTCTTCTTTTGTCGTCTGCTAAATGTTCCTTAGAAATCTCATTTCAGTTACTATCTGTTATCTTTGGGAATTGAGAGTCACTGAAGTTCATGTGTATGATTCTCAGGTCAATTGTCGAAGAGCAGCTGCAGCTGCTTTTCAGGAAAATGTTGGAAGACAGGGGAGTTATCCAAATGGAATTGACATAGTCAATGCGGCAGACTATTTTTCACTTTCCTCACGAGTAAATTCCTATCTTAATGTTGCTGCATGCATTGCTCGGTATGAGGGGTACCTTAATCCTTTTGTGGAAGAATTGCTGTTCAACAAAATCTGTCATTGGGTATGCTTCTAATCAGAACCTTTTTGTTCCATTTGTTCTCCCAAATGGATCTCTTAGAAAATGGATTTTTGAGCTTGCTGAGTATCTTTCTGAGCTTCTTTTTTTTGATAATTGTACTTAATTTGCAGCCATAATAATATTTTATGCTTTTGTAATGGAAAATTTGTGGAAATTTGTGCATCAGTGCAATATGGAATCACATCTAATATCTCTGCTCTTACAAAGGAAATGCATTCCTGGGACATCATCTAGGTCTTGCTGTTCCCTGTTCAGCCTCATCCTCATGATCAGCCATGCCAATTGATGTCCTTGTCTTCAAATATAAAGAACCACCCACGTGCAAAGCCTAAAAACTAGATGTATCTGATCACATGTGCAAATTTCCAAGTATCACCTTCCTAGAAGTAATCCAAGTATTTGCTGAAGCCTATCCCCACCCCACCGCCCCACACCA
>NC_056570.1:2759960-2767852 GCF_013358625.1 Macadamia integrifolia | reverse complement strand
CCCCCCCCCCAAAAAAAAAAAAAAGAGGAAAAAAACTAGGATATCCTCGTGATCCTGTTGTGTAGAAAGTCTAAACCCATATGATGATAGAAGAGTTGAGCCCTGCTGAATCCTCCTAACCAATTGGACCCAAATTATTACTCACAGTAGATCCATCATGTGACCTTATTAATTATGTACTACTGATGGGCCAGGATCACCCATGAAGTAAACATCAAAATTTTGCTTCAGCCTATCTTCAGGAGGTGGATCCATTTATTCCTCCTCTCCATGAAATTTCTCCCAATTCTTAAATAAGTAAACTGGTGCCACATCGTCCAATGAACCACTCTAATATTATTCCTCTCAGTGACTCTTCCCCTTCTTGCCAAAAAAAATAAGTCCCCAAAGAATCTGGCATTCCTCTTCCACAAAACTGCTTAAGTATCATCCCTCCATTAAAATCTTCCCTTGAGCAAAAGATGAGGAAGATGCCAAAACCGCGTGAGCTCCCCTGTGGCCCTACATCTTCAGGGGACACCCGATCTAAAAAAAATCATGCCATTTCCTTTGAAATGATTCATGTTGCAATAGTCCATATCAGATTGCACATGTTCTTGATCCAATTGTGAACCATACAATCTCAATGATCTTAGCGTTGTTCAAAAGTTTATCTGCGTGCTTGTATAATGTGTTCTTCTATGATGTTATGAACTCCAGAAGTCTCCTTCCCCACCCCTCCCCGATAAAGAGGAAAGGAAAAGAAAAGTCAACCTCTATGACAGCATAGGGGGCTCAAGCATTTAAGTAAAATGTTATCTCTAAAATCTATTTAAAAAAAAAAAAAAATGATGGAAGACATCAAATGCCCAAATCCTTGGAATTTGGTGTCTGGGGGATACATGAGAGTTTTCCCAACAGATTTAGCTCCTACGCAACTGATAGCAAGTCTTTTGGGTTTCATTTTGACTTTTGGTTGCTTATATCATTACATAGCTTGTCACATAACTACTGTGAGAAAAGTCCACCTACCTTTGTTCTTTTTGTAGATAATGCTGCGGCGCTGCTGTTTCCATATCTGTAAGAAAATTTTCTCTGCGCCTATAGGGGAGAGGAAAACTATAGTTACGTTTCCTCTTCGTATTACCACATATAATACATTCTCTTTTTGCAAGTGAGCTCTTTATCTCTCTATCTTTCTGAAAAAAGTAGTGATGCAATCATGACTCTGCAACTGGGCCTATAGGATTTGGGGTGATTAATTCTGGGTTATGTATTGTCTTGGACCTTAATCATAAGCCTATAAAGTATAGGTGAAATCAATACACAAGATTAGTAATTAGAAGTGTTTGAGTTGGAATAGGATACTTATTAGCAAGTATAGAGTTCTGTTTTAGAGTGTATTAAGTCAAGCCAGCATAAGAGTGTGAATAGAAGTCCTTTCTTGAGTTGAATTAGGAATTTTGAAAGCTTATATTTATGTATACAACCCCCCCCCCCCCAATCAATTAAGCATGATTTAAGTAAAAGTTTTGAGTTTTCTGAAGGGTTTTGGTGATGTTTAACAGTGCATACAGGACTGGTAGTCCAGATCTGATTTCCTTCATTCTGATCTGCTCTTATCAGGTGTGATCTTTCCTCATTCTTCTTCTCTATTCTTATTCTCTAATTCTGTTATTGATCTGTAGAATCCTTATCTCTTCCATAAGAGAGAAGATTCTTTTCATGAACTCAGGATTTTACCACTAGTTTTAGTTCCTATGGGTATCTCTATTCTACAGTCCCTAAATTGGATATCTCCATAAACCTTTAGTATGGTTTCTTTCACACAGATATTGGCATTTTTAGTGTGGTTTCTATCATACAAATATTGGCATCCCTTTCTCAAATCCGCATTTACCTTCTGAAAACTTACCATTCAAAGAGGTTTGTGAGTGCTATATATGGGGATTTGGCTTGATTCTGTGGTCAAATGGTTGATGTACTTAATGACCATGAAGGTGCATGTCTGAGTACCACTTACCAACTACAACAACAAACTCAGCATGACCCAACTTAATGGGGTTGGCTACATGGATCTGAGTAGAAACAAGAAAGACAACAAGAAAAGGGGAAATGAAAGTAAAAGGAAAGACGCTCAGCACCAAAAAGTCAGGAAAATGTTAGTTAGATTGGGTCGGCTACATGGATATTTGCCCTCCAATCGGATCTATCCGAGGTCATACTTGGGACAAGACCTAAACTATGCATGTCATTCCTCACCACTTCTCCTATAGTCAATCAGAATTAAATCATTCCTCCTCATTGGGGCATCCCTTGGCCTCCGTTAGACATGGTCATACCACCTCAAACGACTTTCTTGGAGCTTGTCATTGATCAGGGCAACTCCCAAATCAGTTATAATATGATCATCCCTTACTTTATCTTTCCTAGTTTTTCCACACATCCATTTTAACATCCTCATCTTTGCTAATGGAAGGAAAAATGTAGGGTGGAAAAAAGGAAAACAACTAGCAAAATTTCTATACCTGCTTCATTCTACCAGGATATTTAGGTTTCCTGAGCTTAAGTGCATGTATTTTTTTCCCCATGGATATATTGAAGGAAATCTTCTAGCGCTGAACAAGGATGGAATGAATGGCCTCATCTATCATGCAACAAAAGTTATTTTAGAATTGTCTTTAGGCCAAAAGTAGCATATTTTCTCAATCACATTGTCTTTTGCAATTTTTTCTACAATTTTGATTATGAAGTTCCAAATGGGCTTGCTGAATTTACATAATTGGTGTACTAATCCAATGGTTACACATCTGTGTTTTGCTGGTGAAAAGTCTATTCTTTTTCATGGCGATATGGTTTCTGCTGCTGCAATTTTACCATCTCTTTTGGATCCAAAAACATCACCTTCTTTTTCTTTTTGTCAATAAATATGTTATCATTTAGTGCTTTCTTTGTTGAGTACTTGAGTTGCATTTATGTTTTTTTATTTTCTCTGTTAAACATGCTGCTTTGATGACTCTTATCAATTATAACATGGTTCTTGTTCCAAGTAATTGGTGGAAAAATTTACATTAGAAGGAGAATGTATATTTGAATATACAAATTATGTTGGGTGGCCCTTTGAATATCTAATCTATACATCCGTGAATGTAGGATAGAGGTTTGAGAGAACTTGCTGCAGCGGCCCTATGTGCTCTTGTAAAATATAAGCCGGAATATTTTGCCACTACTGTGCTAGAAAGATTAATTCCCTGTTCTCTTTCAACCGATCTGTGTATGCGTCATGGAGCTACTATTGCTGTGGGGCAACTTGTTTTGGCTGTCCATCAGTGTGATCATGTGCTTTCTACTGGTTAGTATTTTACCTGGTATTGCCATGGTTTATTGGTGGTTCTGGTAAATCATATATTGAGCTTACCCTGCCGGATTTTGGATGTAATAGGGCGGATTCGAAGCAGATATGCATGTATGCAACTTCGAATCTGTTTAATACGGCCAATATTCATATTTGTTTTGATATCTGTTGGATAATTCAACATTCTTAAGTCTCAACTTCACAAAAATGCTGTAGTTGGTTTAGTTTTAGTGATGAAGGGAATTCTTTGGCTCATGTAAACTCCTAGTCTATAGGATGGTTTCACCTGCTGTACTTGGGCAGTGTATCACAATCTTGTCTAAATAATGTACTTCAGATAATGGGCTGTTCTCTGCTGCCTCTGCTTGGTCCTATGTGAGATCCTCTGGCCCTGTGGTTCCCTGGTGCAACCTCACCTGGTTCAAAGGCCACATCCCCCGCCATAGCTTTACCACCTGGAGATGCCTCTCCAATTGCCTCCCCACGCAATCCTTCCTTATCCACCGTCACATCTCCTTCAATCCTTCCTGTTGCCTCTGCCCCCTCAGTCTTGAAGATATTCCTCACATTTTCTTCTTCTGTCCCCTTTCCTCCTTGGTTTGGAAAACTGTCCTTGCTCGCTGCTGGCCCTCCCCTAGGCCAATTCTCCCTTTTGATAGGGAATGGATTTAGGTTGATATGACTTTTGCTTGATCCTCCATTTGTGATACTATTGGCAAGTTAGCTTTCTCTGCTACTATAAATCATCTTTGGATGGAGCGAAACGTTCGTAGATGGTTTACCAACTCCCTCTCCCTAGCTCTCCCTAGAGAGGATTTGGAAAGCCATCTATTTTGATGTTTCCTCGAAAATCCATTCCCTCCATTCCATTCGTGCCCGGCCGATCCCCCTTTCGGCCAGAAATGCCCACGTAATCTCCTTCTGGAATCCTCCTCTTGATCCCCTCTCTCCTTCTCCCTTCCCCCCCTCCTTGAGATGCTGCTGTTCGGGTTCCTTCTTAGGCCCTTGGGGTTGTTGCTTCTTTTGGTTTTCTGTTGCTTTTGTTTTGTTCCTCTTGGGGTTGGCCTCTCCTTGTCGGCTTTGGCCTCCCCCCCCCCCCCCCTTTTTCCCCTTGTATTTTCTTCTCTCTTTGGGTATATAATTGTTTATTCATCCCAAAAAAAATGTACTTCAGATAAGCAGAAAGCTGTTGCGGGTATAGTTCCTGCTATTGAGAAAGCTCGCCTTTATCGTGGCAAGGGTGGAGAAATCATGCGTTCTGCTGTTTCACAGTTCATCCGTTGTATCTCTCTCAGTCATGTGTTCGTGCCGGAGAAAACAAAGAGAAGTTTGCTCGATACTCTTAATGAAAACTTGAGGCATCCCAATGCTCAGATACAGGTAGTATCTTCTTCCACTTAGAAACTACTTAATTTTGTTACTTTGCCTTCTTGAATCTTGCATACTTATTAAATATGTTCCTGCCACGTACAGACTGCTGCTGTTGAAGCCTTGAAACACTTTGTTCCTGCATATCTTGTCTGGGTTGATGATGGAGGTGCTAATGGTATCACATCGAAGTACCTGGAACTTCTATCTGATCCTAATGCTGCAGCAAGGCGAGGATCTGCACTGGCCCTGGGTGTCTTGCCGCCGGAGTTTTTGGCTACTAGATGGAGGGATGTTTTATTAAAGCTTTGTAGCTCTTGTGCTATTGAGGTAAATGTGCTAATCTTTGTTGTGGACTGCTATTGAGCTATCTCCCTCAATGTTTTGCACAGATGTCTGTATAACTATGCAACTGCTTCATGCAGGATAACCCTGATGATAGAGATGCTGAAGCACGTGTAAATGCTGTCCGAGGCCTTGTTTCTGTATGTGAAACATTAAGCAAGACAATGAAACCCTCTGTTTCTCTTTCTCTAGAGGATTATAGGGCACTGTATCTTCTGATAAAAAATGAAGTCATGCAGGCCTTGTTTAAAGCCCTTGATGATTATTGTGTAGATAACAGAGGTGATGTTGGTTCATGGGTCCGTGAGGCTGCCATGGATGGTCTTGAGAAATGTTCATATATCCTTTGTGAGAGAGAATCTGTGGGCTTCCCAACAAAAATGCCTGGAGTTGAAAACACTGCTCTGCTGGAGAGTGAAGTCTCTGAAAATGATCATAGTCATTCACTTTTTGATGCAAGTCTTGCAACGAGCTTAATTGGAGGCCTTCTAAAACAAGCTGTTGAAAAAATTGATAAACTAAGAGAAACAGCTGGAAAGATTCTTCAAAGGATTTTGTCCAATGAGAGGATTCTTGTCCCCTGCATACCCTACAGGGAAAAGCTAGAAGAAATTGTTCGTAATGAAGTGGATGTCAAGTGGGGAGTAAGTACATGCAACTTTCACCGTTTCCAACTTGCTTGATTAGTTCTTCAACAGAGATGTTTTTTTTCTCATTCCTGCAGGTGCCCACTTTCTCGTATCCACGTTTTCTGCAATTGCTTCAATTTAGTTGCTACAGCAAGTTTTTGATTTCTGGGTTAGTAATCTCTGTTGGAGGATTGCAAGATTCCTTGCGGAAGGCATCACTCACGGCGCTGTTAGAATATCTTCAAGATCCCAAAAATGATAAAAGTGAAGGAAGATCCAGAGAGTATATGCTTGCTTCTGACCTCCTTTGGGTTCTCCAACATTATAGGAGACGTGACAGGGTCATCATACCTGCTTTGAAGGTAAAGGCACTTTCATTGCTCTTCACATATTGCTTACCTTTTCTCCTCAAGGAGTCAATGGGATTTTGACATACTACCTAGGTTCTTCTTTCCTAATTGAACTCCTAGAGCAAATGATTCGTTATTCAATTCTTGTTGAGTTTTTGGACTAAACCCACCCTGAATTGGAAGACTTAAGTCCACTTGTAGCGTAAAAATAACATGTCCAAATTTACTGACACTCGAGATTCACTAGGGTGTCAGTAGATTGGTTTATCTTTTACCAAAACTCATGTTAGATAGCAGGGCCGGAAGGGGCTTTTGTTTCAGTGAGTAATAATGCAAGATGCACCATTCAGGTAGAGAGTGCTTATTTCAAAACGGATAGGGAAGATTCATTCAAGTTTTCTGTTTCCATGCTCCTATTTGGGCAGTGGTACTCATGACAGATCTTTCACTCTACAAAGGGCTTGGAAATGGGAATCTTCTACTAAAAGGTGTTTCTACCAATGTAATTACTCATTAGTTGGTCACCCAAGGCACATGGCATGATCACAAAGCAAACAAACCTGCCATTGGCCTTATTAATTGGGAATATTAAGTAGGAATGTCAAGCATTTTGAGTTCTAATCTAGTATGAGCTAATAATGAGGCGGATTACTGAGCCTAAACAGGTATGTTCCTTGAGGTACTTTGGCATTGAGCTGCAAGTGTGATTTCTTCTTAATTATTTCCTTTTCTCTAGTTAGATCTTGTAACAAATGCTAACCATGTATTGGACAGACCCCTCTAGGATAGGCAGTAGCCCCATGAATTGTACAATGTTCAATGTTATTTTCCATTCAAGCTCAACACCTTGGATACTCAAATTTTTTACAGCAATCATACAAATTTTTTACAGCAATTGAAAGATTAAATTGTTTTAACATTTTCTTAATTACTTACCCAGATGAGTTTGCTTCCATCAAGGCTTGACTGGCTGTGCAATATCAATGCCGGAATTCCTTTTGCATTTTAACTGTTCTGGTTTCTTATTTAAAAAATCTCTATATCAAACTTAAAAAGAAAAGCTAAAACCAGAAAACATACCGGATTCTAAATTTAAAATTTATAACCATATAGAACTCTCAGAAAAAATACATTTTTAGTCCACAGTGGAAATGTTGGAGTTTGACTTCTCCTAAGGTTGGCAAACTAGAAGAATTTTAACACCACAAGAACATTCTCGTTTCTGCCAACTTTTGCCCTGGAATGATACATTTTGAGCACCAAGTGCTGTTTTATATCTCAAAGTCTACGCTGAAGAAAGCACAGCTCACTAGCTGCAATATTTCTTATTTTGTATAGCATGGCATTAACTTTAAGCATAATATTTACAATTGTATATGTAAAGCACTGTTACGTTTACTTTGGTTCTTGTTTCATCCTCTACAGCAAGTGTCAGAGTAAGAGATGGTTTGTAAAGTTGGTTTCTTAATTATCATTCTGTGGAGTTAGCAAATGACTAGTTTTATTTATACCTACTGTGCATTTACTTTGAGTGGATTCTTGCCCCTATGCATGTGCAGTTTTTGTTTGTATTAATGAAATACCTTCTATGGCTGAGCAAAAAAATGCTGACATTTTACTTTTCTGTTAGTTTATTTGATCACATAATTAATTTTCTATGGTAATGTGGATGCTACAGTTGCACAATTTAATGCACTTTTTTCTTTGAGAATAATTCCTTATTTTGTATGATCTTATCTTATTTTAGTCTTAGTACTTGAAGCTTATCTTTTTTGATGATTTTCTCTTCTATTTCAGACCATTGAGATTCTTTTCAGCAAAAAGGTCTTCTTGCAGATGGAGGTAAGTTCACTTTGTTTGCAATTT
>NC_056570.1:2757303-2759858 GCF_013358625.1 Macadamia integrifolia | reverse complement strand
TATATATATATATAAGACGAATTATCACTCCCCTCCCCTGAACTTTGGGGAAATATCAAGTTCCCCACGACTTTTTAATTAATTCACTCCCCTCCCCCGAAATCAAAAGATTCTACCACTCGTAGTACCTGTTAGATTTTGCCGTTAAGTGACTAGTAAAATTTTTAAAATTCCCAAAATGCCCTCTAGTGAGACGATTAAAAGGAGGACTTCTCTTCTTCAACAACTCCTTTGTTCCCTAACGCCACTCACTGTCGCTGCTCACCGAGAAGACAAAGGTTTCTATTTTGGTGAGTTGCAGCCATACTCACTTGAGCTGAGCATTTTTTTTTTTCTTCGTTTGAGTAATTATCACTCCCCTCTCTGGTGAGAAGACGCTGCTCACCGAGAAGCCCCTGCTCTGGATATGAAGGAGGTCGCGATGATTGTTCTGGTTTATTCGGCGATGGCAAAGATGCATGGAGGGACGAATCCTACCGATGTGGAGGGAAGGCTCATGGCGGAAGCTCGGCAGAAATTGGCGGAATTGTGTGAAGCACTGGCTCCGAAGGATATCCTTTCTAGTACTGCTGTTAAGGCTGTTATTGAGGATCTTGGGCTTAACAATAGATTGAAAGATCAGAGGTTAGGGTTTCATCCTCCAAAGATGTCTATTGCGGAGAGGTTGCTGCTCACAAAGAGAAAGGTGACATTTGAGCTTCCGATATTTTTTACAATTTCAGTTAGCTCAGTTGCTAGAAAATTCCCACGTTTGTTTCCTTTTGTAGATTTCTTGCCTTTATGCCCAAATTTCTGTTATCTCTAATCTACTGGGTGATGGCTAATAGTTCTATATAGATAGTAGATATATATTGAAAAGTGCCTTAAAATCTGGGTATATAATTTGATTTAAAACCTGGTGTTGTGGGAACTTTTGGTTTATTTCTAATACCTCTAGTTTTCCATTTTCTAAGTATAACTTCGGTTGCTGGCTTCTTGGTGAGCATCGATAGTAAAATAGGATAGTCGCGACTGTGAGCGGCGACGGTGAAGGAGGCATCGATGGTGAAGAAGACTCGTTCAAGAAGTCTTCGCTTGGAGCGGTTTTCTTTTCTTATTAGAGGGCAGTTTGGGTATTTACTAGTCATTGAGGGCAGTTTGGGTATTTACTAGTCACTTCGGGCAGTTTGAGTATTTACTAGTCACTTAACAGAGAAATCTAACAGGTACTAACAAGTGGTAGAATCTTTTGATTTTGGGGGAGGGGAGTGAATTAATTAAAAAGTCGTGGGGGAACTTGATATTTCCCCAAAGTTCAGGGGAGGGGAGTGATAATTCCTCTACATATAATGATGGCTTGGCCGAAGGTGGGGGGATTGGTCTATTTTTTGTTGGTGTTTCTGGCTTATTTTGCCATTTTTTTTTTGTATGTAATTTTCTTTTTTACTTCCTTCTTTAATACAAATGACCTTTTAGCAAAAATAGAGCTTTTCAGAACTCGGAAATAAATTTGCTTTATCTCATGCTGAGTTGATTGCATTGGTGAGTCAACTGGACTTACAATTAGCCAGTCAGTATGAAAATGAAAATGAGAGAACTGGAAAACTACTCACAATAGAAATTTTTTAAGCAACACCCCTATTTCATACTGCTTAACTTAGAAGTTGGTTGAGGCCTAGTGATTTGAAGTTAAAAAGTTGAACATTACATTTGGAAACTTGAATCGTTCATTTCAAAGACAACTAGGATGAGCTTTTACATGTATTTTAATTTGTGTAGCTTGGATGCCACTGCTTTTGTTCCCTTTTGGTACTTTTGAGGTACAAAAGATAAAAGAAAAGGGAGAGGGAGAAAAAACATGCTCATTTTGAAGTCATGCATGCACACTTTCACAGATCTTCACTTGGTGGGGTACTTCTCCTACCTTTAGGCTATACAGTTAAGGGGGTGGATCTAACTGTTATCTAGAAAGTGGAAGGCTGAAAAATGAACAGATAGAAATAATCTATTTTGGAAAGGCCTTCTTAAATAAAAATCAAATGACAAGACAAAGATTCACATATTGCTCACCATCAAAGTAAAGACTGAAGGGTTACTAATATTTTGTTCTTCAATTTGATTGGATATTGGTACTGACCTTGAAGCTTTATCCATGGGAGAAGAAACTGATTGTTATCCAATAATGTCTGTTGGAGAAACAGAAAAGGTGCTTTGTGGGTTCTCATATAACGTGAGTGGTTGTGTGTGATTCTCCAGTTAACTTGGAGTTTTTGAATGATGCATACATTTGGAAATAGTGTGGCCATTTGCTTAATTTCCTTTAGTAATTCTCTAAATCATGATATGCAGGCTCATACTGCTGAATTCTTTCCTGGAGTTTTGGATTCCCTTGCCATTGAGCTGAAGGGATCAAAGGACTTCTCCAAGTTATATGCTGGCATTTCCATTCTTGGATATATAGCTGCTATGCTGGACCCGTTGAACACTCTGGCCTTTCGTCAGCTTCTAACCTTTCTTGGCCATCGATACCCAAAGGTTTGTGGTGCTCAAACCCACCCACCCCCCCACACCTCCCC